>NC_084802.1:42996606-43296606 GCF_963169125.1 Humulus lupulus
TGTTTTTGTTTTTGGCAGAAGAGATGTCTCAGCCCGGGGGTAATCTGCGGGGTGTAGTCTTCGGCGGGAATCCCCCAGCAGGGCCAAGGTTGAAAAGGCTCCGAGAGTCCAAGAGCGCGGCTGAGGCCTCCACCAAATCCCCGGCTAAGGAGAAGGAAAAAACCCCGCCATCCCAGGTCGAGGGGGCAATCCGTCCTGCTGCCAGAGCAGGACACATGCCCCCGCCGCCCCAGCGATCTCCATCAGCCACCCAGGACGTGGTACTGGAGGTCGGGACTCCGGCTGTGGCAGCCCCGGACGTACGCATCCCGGTCGACTCCCAGGATCTGGGAAAGATCCCAGAAGCATTCCGGGGGACGGTGTATGAGTCAGCGAGCTATGCCGTCAACCGCTTCTACAAGCTCAAAGAGAGGGATCTCCGAGCTATCGAAACAACGAGCCCGGTCCGAGTCATAGAGTCTTCGATGGACATGACCCTAATGGTAATCTGCCCCACTCTTTTAAAGCTTTAACACTTACACAATGCCTTTTTTTTTTCCACTTAGCCAACTTATCCTTCCTTTCTTGCAGGGCATTGCTGCCGTACATCGAGGTATCGCCAGGACCAAGGCTCAGCTCGAGGAGATGGAGGCTGAGCGCCAGGCCGCCCTTCAGGAAGCTCAGGCGGCGAAAGATGCGCTGGCGGCTTCGAAGGCCGAGTTAGAGAGGAGCCGCTCAAAGAACCGAGAACTTGAAACCTCCCTTGCCACTTCACGAACAGATCTCGAGGCAGCGAAGACCGAGGCCCAGGCCGCCCTGGAGGCCGCCTTGGAAGCCGAGCGGGCCATCTCGGAGCAGTCCATGCAGGACCTGTTCTATCACTGCTGGGCCCATAACCCGGATGCTGACTTCTCTTTTATACCGCCGAACCTCTGGGCTTTTTTGCTGCCGAAGCTCCAAGCCCGCCTAAACATAGAGGTATCTCCCTCGGAGACTGGGGAAGCCTCTGGCGCGGCGGAGCAGGGCGAGACCGCGACCTCCAAAGGACCAGCTGATGGGGCTTAGGGAACTTCTCCTTATGCATTTTTAATTATTTTTATTTTGTCTTTGTAACCTTTTCATGAGGTGTTTTCACCTCGAGACGATTTACTTGGCAATCTTAACTTATATATATATTTTTATATAAGCTTAGTTCATGCTAACCGTTATTTATATCCCGAGCTCTTTAAGAAAGAGCCACGACCAATAAACTTAAGTTAACTTCCAAGTTTTATGACCCGGTTAAAACCAGGAACTTATTTTGAAAACTTAGTTCGTGTTAACTTTTATCCATATCCCGAGCTCTTTAAGAAGAACCACAATCAATAAATTTAAGTTAACTTCTAAGTTTTATGACCCGGTTAAAACCAAGAACTTATTTTGAAAACTTAGTTCGTGTTAACTTTTATCCATGTCACGAGCTCTTTAAGAAGAACCACGATCAATAAATTTAAGTTAACTTCTAAGTTTTATGACCCGGTTAAAACCAGGAACTTATTTTGAAAACTTAGTTCGTGTTAACTTTTATCCATATCCCGAGCTCTTTAAGAAGAACCACGATCAATAAATTTAAGTTAACTTCTAAGTTTTATGACCCGGTTAAAACCAGGAACTTATTTTGAAAACTTAGTTCGTGTTAACTTTTATCCATATCCCGAGCTCTTTAAGAAGAACCATGATCAACAAATTTAAGTTAACTTCTAAGTTTTATGACCCGGTTAAAACCAAGAACTTATTTTGAAAACTTAGTTCGTGTTAACTTTTATCCATATCCCGAGCTCTTTAAGAAGAACCACGATCAATAGATTTAAATCAACTTCTAAGTTTTATGACCCGATAATGACCAGGAACTTATTTTGAAAACTTAGTTCGTGTTAACTTTTATCCATATCCCGAGCTCTTTAAGAAGAATCACGATCAATAGATTTAAATCAACTTCTATGTTTTATGACTCGGTTAAAACCAGGATA
The DNA here is from genome assembly GCF_963169125.1 of Humulus lupulus. Lineage (NCBI taxonomy): Eukaryota > Viridiplantae > Streptophyta > Magnoliopsida > Rosales > Cannabaceae > Humulus > Humulus lupulus. Next base: position 42,998,595 of record NC_084802.1, read on the forward strand.
GGACTTAGTTCGCGTTAACCCTTATCCATAGATAAGAGTCAACATCTAAGTCGTTAAGGAGACCTGGTTATATCCAGGTACCATATGCCCCCCAAGTAACTGGGAAAGGGTCTTTCGTGGTTACTTTAAAATCACACTTGCAAATAAAAAGAAACATTTGATTCTTATTTATACATAGAAAGTGGCCTTCCAGGCCTTACAAGTGGATCATTGATAGTATTTCTTTAAGTGGATGGCATTCCAAGTCCGCGGGATCGCCCCTCCATCAAGTCGAGCTAACTTATAAGTTCCCTCCTTGATGACTTCGATGACCTGGTATGGTCCTTCCCAGTTTGGTCCCAAAACCCCATCTTTGGGATCTTTTCCGGCTAGGAAAACTCTCCTTAGGACCAAATCGCCAACGCTAAAGGCACGTTTTTTGACCTTAGTGTTGATGTAGCGAGTGATCTTTTGCTGATAATGGGCGAGTTGGAGTTGCGAATCCTCCCGCCTTTCATCAACTAGGTCTAGGGAATGGCATAGGAGTTCGTGGTTCCGATCTTGGTCGTAGGACTGGACTCTATGCGACAGAACTTTAACCTCCATGGGGAGGACTGCTTCTCTCCCAAAGGTTAGGGAGAAAGGAGTGTGACCCAAGGGATTCCGATGCGAGGTCCGGTATGCCCATAGGACCTGGGGGAGCTGGTCTGGCCAGACCCCCTTGCCTCATCTAGCCTCTTCTTGAGGCTTGCCTTTAGAGTTTTGTTCACAGCCTCGACCTGGCCGTTCGCCTGGGGATAGGCCACGGACGAGAAGCTTTTCACAATTCTGTGCCTTTCACAAAATTCGGTGAACAGATCGCTGTCAAATTGGGTGCCGTTGTCGGAGACGATCTTCTTAGGAAGGCCAAATCGACAGATGATGCTTTTCACCACAAAGTCGAGTACTTTCTTCGATGTTATTGTCGCCAATGGCTCTGCTTCGGCCCACTTGGTGAAGTAGTCAATGGCTACCACGGCGTAACAGACCCCGCCCTTTCCGGTGGGCAGGGCGCCCACTAGATCTATTCCCCAAACGGCAAATGGCCAAGGAGCCGAAATCATTTTTAGCTCGACCGGAGGAGCTCGGGCAACCACAGCGAATCGCTGACACTTGTCGCACCTTTTCACATACGAGATCGAGTCTTTGGACAGAGTCGGCCAATAATAACCTTGCCTGAGAACCTTTAAGGCCAGGCTTTGCCCCCCAATTTGGTCTCCGCAGAATCCTTCGTGAACTTCCTGCAAGATGGCCTTCGCTTCACTTGGAAGAACGCACCGGAGGAGAGGTAGGGAGTGCCCACGTCGGTACAACACTCCTTCGACTAGCGTATATCTAGGAGCTTGATAAAGGACTCGCCGTGCGTCGTTACGTTCTTCGGGTAACCTGCCCTCGACGAGATACTCAAGAATGGGAGTCATCCACGTCGGCCTAATATCAATCATCTCGATCTCTGCCCGATCTCCTTCTATACTTGGTTTTTCCAAGAATTCTATTGGCACCAACCCCAGGGTTTCTGTCTCTCCTGAGGTGGCGAGTTTGGCGAGAGCATCTGCGTTGGCGTTCTACTCCCGAGGTATCTGTTCAATCGACCCTCGCCCAAATGCGGACAGCTCGGCTTTTACTTTTGCCAAATAGGCAGCCATCTTGGGTCCCCGCGCCTGATACTCTCCCAGAACCTGGTTCACCACGAGCTGGGAGTCACTGAAGCACTGGACGGAGCTCGCCTTTAGCTCACTAGCTACCCTCAGCCCAGCCAACAAAGCCTCGTACTCTGCCTCGTTGTTAGACACCTTGAACCCGAACCTTAGCGCCGAGTGGAATCTATGTCCCTCGGGGGATATCAGGATGATTCCGGCCCCGGAGCCGTTCTCGTTAGATGAACCATCAACGAAGATTATCCACGACGAATGTGGGGAGGCGACCTGAAGCAAGCCTTCTGATGGATTCTCCTGGAATCCCGTGCACTCCGCCACGAAGTCGACCAAGGCCTAACTTTTTATGGCAGTTCGTGGAGTATAGAAAATCTCGAACTGACTGAGTTCGACCGCCCATTTTAACAAACGTCCCGATGCTTCAGGCTTTTGCAAAACCTGCCTTAAAGGCTGATCGGTCATGACGTGTACAGAGTGGGACTGGACGTACGGCTTGAGCTTTCGCGAGGCCGTGATTAGGCAGAAGGCCAATTTTTCCATCATGGGGTATCTTGATTCTGCTCCGAGGAGTCTCTTGCTGATGTAGTAGACTGGCTTTTGAACTTGGTCCTCTTCTCGTACTAGCACGGCGCTAGCTGCATCCTCAGTGACGGCCATGTAGAGGAAAAGAGGTTCCCCCGCCTTGGGCTTGGATAGCACAGGCGGTTCAGCTAGATGCGCCTTCAGATCGAGGAATGCGCTTTCGCATTCTACTGTCCACTCAAACTTCTTGTTTCCTCGGAGCAGGTTGTAGAAGGGCAAACACTTGTCGGTTGATTTGGAAATGAACCGGTTGAGCACTGCCACCCTTCCTGTGAGGCCTTGGACATCCTTTCGCAACCTAGGGGAAGGAAGCTCGAGCAGTGACCTGATCTTGTCGGGGTTTGCCTTGATTCCTCGGGTATTGACTATGAAACCCAGGAATTTCCCCGATGCGACACCGAAAGTGCACTTCTGAGGATTGAGCCTCATGCCATACTCTCGCAGTATGTTAAAACACTCTTCCAGGTCGGAAACATGGTTGTCAGCAGTCTTTGACTTGACCAACATGTCATCAACGTACACTTCCATGTTTTTTCCGATCTGGTCCTTGAACATTCTGTTTACAAGCCTTTGGTAGGTAGCTCTGACATTCTTCAGGCCAAATGGCATGACCTTATAGCAATAGACATTAGTCGGGGTCATGAAGCTGGTATGTTCCTGGTCTGCCGGATTCATCACGATCTGATTGTGGCCTGAGTACGCGTCCATGAAAGACATGAGCTCGTGCCCCACCGTGGCATCCACCAGCTGATCGATCCTTGGCAATGGAAAGCAATCCTTGGGGCAGGCTTTATTCAGGTCGGAGAAGTCAATACAGGTCCGCCACTTCCCGTTGGGCTTTGGAACTAGCACGGGATTAGCGACCCAAATTGGAAATTTGGCTTCGCGGATAAAGCCACACTTTTTGAGCCGGGCCACTTCTTCTTCAAGGGCTTCAGCTCGGGTCGTTCCTAAACGCCTCTGCTTTTGGGATTTGGCAGGAACACTTTTATCCAGGTGGAGTGTGTGCATGATGACACTCGGGCTGATCCTTATCATGTCCTCGTGCGACCATGCGAACACGTCCAGGTTTTTCTGCAGAAACGTAGTCAACTCCGCTTTTCTTTGGTCACAGAGGTTCTTCCCAAGCTTAACCGTCCGTGATGGGTTTTTTTTATCAATGTTCACCTCCTCGAGCTCTTCAATAGCCTAGAGCTCGGATCTGTCCTCGCCTACACGGGGGTCAATGTCCTCACTTAAGGCGAGCTTTTCCTCTTCGGAAATCTGAGGTTTTTCAATGTCGGGAGCCGCCTTGGGTCCCTGAGATTCCTCTTCGCCCTAAATGGCCATTGTCAGCTGCCCGAGTTTAGATTTTCCCTTCGTGGAAATGCTGTAGCATTCCCTGACAGCGAGCTGATCACCCTTGATAGTACAGACTCCTACTGAAGTAGGGAACTTCATGGCGAGGTGTCGGATGGAAGTGATAACCTCGAAAGCTATGAGCGTAGGTTGGCCCAAAATGGCATTGTAGGCAGCGGAGCAGTCAATGACCACGAACTCGAGTAGTTTGGATACTGTCCGAGATTCTTCTCCTAGGGTGATCACCAGCTCGATCGTCCCTATTGCTGCTGATCCTTCTCCCGGAAAGCCATATAGCATCATCGAGGTTGCCTTTAGCTCACCGACAGTCAGACCCATCTTTTCTAAGGTGGATCGGAATAGGAGGTTCACCGAGCTCCCATTGTCCACCAACACTCTCCTTACTTTCCGGTTGGCGAGCTGGACTGCTACGACCAAGGGATCGTTATGAGGGAATTGGACATGGCCTGCGTCTTCCTCCATGAAAGTTATCAGTTGTTTCTCTAACCGTTGCTGTTTTGACTGACGTTGCTCCGGGACGAACTCCGCTCCATTGTGAGCCTTTAATTAATTCACATATCTCTTCTGGGCGCCTCTACTCGTGCCAGCCATATGCGGTCCTCCAGAGATGGTGGATATCTCTCCCTCGATCGCGGGGGGAAGGACGTCCTGATCTATCCGAGGCCCGGGCTAGCTGGCTGGGACCTGTGGAACGGGTCGACTCGGTGGGACCCTGTTTCGCGAGTATTGCGCCAATGGGCCTGCTCAGATGAGAGTTTCGATCTCATCTTTGAGATGCCTGCAGTCATCGGTATTGTGGCCAACGTTGTTATGGAAATGGCAGAATTTTGAAGTATCTCTCTTTCCCTTGTGGTGCTTTAATGGCTCCGGCCTTTTCCAAGGGACCCGAGCAGCGTTGGCCAGGAAAATATTTTCCCTGGACTGGGTGAGCTCGGTATATGTTGTGAACACGGGCTTGAATTTATCCACAGACTTATTCTTCTTTTGGCCGTGATGGCTGTTTTCACCATTCCCCTTTATTTTGCCACCACCGGGCTGGTTGTTCTGCGCGACGTCGGGAATCGCCACTACGATCTCTGTCTCCGTTCCAGCGGCCTTCTCGGGAATTTGGCTGGTCCCCGCGACGGAAGCTTCAGCTTCTTCTAAGTTTATCCACTCTTGGGCTCTGTTAAGGAATTCGCTAACCGAGCTGACTCCCCGCCTTTGAATATCTTTCCACAGGTCTCCACCAACCAGGATTCCGGTCCTCATGGCCATGAGCTTGGAGCTATCGTCAGCGTCTCTAGCTCGAGCAGCGACATTCGCGAATCTGCTCAAGTAGGCTTTCAGCGTCTCACCGGGCTGCTGTCTCACGTTAGCTAGGGAGTCGGCCTGGACTCGGGCGGCCTGGGAGGCGCGGAATGCCCTTTTGAATTCAGCCGAAAAGGTCTTCCAGGAGCTGATTGACTGTCTTTTGCTCTGCTTGAACCACTGTCTGGCAGGTCCAGTCAGTGTGGAAGGAAAGATCAAGCAACGCAGCTCCGGGCCGATGTTATGGGCCATCATTAGGGTGTTGAACATCCCTAAATGGTCTGACGGGTCTCCGTCCCCGTTGAACTTTGACAAGTGAGGCATACGGAAGCCAGACGGGTATGCCGTCGCTGTTATGTTGGGGGCGAAGAGCTCCATTTCGTCACCCGAATCATATTTTTCTTTTTCTTTTTCTGATAGGAGCTTTCTCATCAGCTCCTCCATCTGAGTTAGGCGCTCGAGGGTTTTGTCCTGAGATCCTGGGTTATTCCGGGGCTGTTCAACAGCTCCGGACCCGTTGTACATATTAGGTGGGTTTTTGCCCCCTATCTTGAGATAGGTTATTTGGGACATTCCCTCCGTTACGTACTTCGGATCGGATTCCCACTGAACGGGCCTGGATACCATCTCCGGTTCGATCGTCTCTGTGAGAGTTGAGGCGATCTCGGAGGTCGCCTCCCTGTGTAGTCTGCTGACTTTGTGCCGAACTTAGTCGCTGACGCAGGTCTCCTCTCGAGAGATCACTCCGGCGACTACCAGTCCAGTGGCTCCTGCTGGATAGGCTTGGAGTGCATCTTTGCCGGTTACGATCTAATCCTTCCCCTGGCACCCTGTTGCGCCAGGAAGGCCCAGCCGACGGCGGGTCTCTCCTACTACTCCCGTAGGCCGGGATGTCTCGAACGGGCTGAGGAGATGGGTATCTGATTGGAGAAGGAGGATGCCTGACTGGGGAGGCGATCCTAGTTCCGTCCGGACGGATCAAATTCGGTGGGGGCCTTTCGGCCCTGCCAGCCTGCTGGTCTCGCGCTGGGCGAGCTGGACGAGGCGCAGGACGGTCTTCGGGGACGGGCTGACGTCTCTGGCCCTCCCCGGATCTTCTTCGGGAATTTCCTCGATCTCTCCTGGGCGCCCTCGAGGAAGGTTGAGAGCTAGGGGTTGACGTCCTAACCGAACGGCTGTATTGGTGTTATCCGGTTCTAGGCATTTCCCTGAAGTTTGCCTCTTGGTGGCGTGATGAAGGGGTAGAGTTGGCTGCAGGAAGTCTATCCGAACGGCTATGTCTGGACCGATTACTCCGGCGAGACTTAGGAGTCTCACCTTGCCTCTCTCCAACGTTAACGTTGGTTGTGAGAGGGGGTAGTCGGTCCAGAATATCCTGGATTTGCTAACCAGCTGCTGCTAACTGGCTCCTCAGCTGAGCATTCTCCATCTCCACCACAGTATAATAACACGGATTTGGATTAGGTGGACGGGGCGCTGAACTACCAGTGTCATCTTGGCCCGCCAGCTGCTTTCCTGGCCTCTGCTGGACTTCAGGAATTTGCTCATCAGGGATGGCAACATGGTGGGCCTCTTGCCCATCATGCTGTTCTGTTTCGTTGCCATGTCTGGATCGAGTGGTCACCATAGTTGGATGTTTGTGGTAGTACTAATCGAACTTGCTCTCAATGAAAGCACCAAACTGTTGACGCGGTTCTTCGGCAACAGGTAATTAAGAGAAGAAGAGAAAGGGATTAGTACTGAAGGTAGAACCGTCAGAGATATGAAATCTTACAGAATGAACTAGGTGACTCAAGACACGTTTTTTAAGTGGTTCAAAGGTTAAAATCCTTCTACTCCACTAGTCAATATTATTCATATATTCTGGGTATTTGGTTTACAAAGTATATGGCTCTTCAGAGACTATTTTTCCCAACCCCCATCAACTCCCAGGGTCCCCATATTTATAGGAGAAGGCACCTGGAAGTTGGTAGGGAGGTCATCCCGTGACCTTACCATTTGTCATATCAACTCTGTAACATTTATGATTAATTCCTAAACCTGACACATAAGTGTGGTCTAATCAGTATGTAAGGAGATAATGGGCCGCACGGCCCAACCCAGCCGTGGGTGTCTGAATGCGCACGTTCCTGCTGCGTGTCCGAGAAGTCAGGGGGATATCGGACACGTGATGTCAGATATATGCACGTTTATCTTGCGTGTGTTGACTTTACAAAGGGTCAGAGATCCATGGCCAGCTCGTACCACGAGCTGCTTCCCTGAACCGGCCTTTAGTCTTCAGGCCTTCTGATGCCTTCCTCCAGTCTTGGGGGCCCTTGGCGAGCCTTTGAGGATCTCCAGCCTTCAGGCCTTCTGATCCCTCGAGCTAAGAAGGTACGATCTGGAAACAGGATCTCCGGCCTGGGGGAGTCCTCGGACTAAACCATGATTAGTCTGAGGCTCAACCTGCTAATCAACCCGTGGGAAAACCAGGGCGTACAATGATTATTAGTTAATAATTAAAAAGAAAAAACAAAAATATCTAAACTATCTAAATCTATCAATATATATATGTATATATATAAGGGTCTAAACAGGTAGCCTGTCAAAATATATATAGTGTTTAAATAATCGATCTATGTATTCTTATTTTTAACATTTTGATAAAACTTGAGGTCTACAAGTTATTTTTAAAAAATAAAGGGCCACAACGGGTAATCGACTAAAATACAAGGTTTAAAATAGTGTGAGACCTTATAGAAAACATAAATTATATAAATATATATATAGTTTACTTTTTAAAAGTATTTTTAACATTTTGAATAAATACATAGTCCACATGTTAATTTTTAAAAACAAAGGGTCAAAACGGGTAATCGACCAAAATACAGTGTTCAAATAATTGATCTATTTATTCTTATTTTTAATATTTTAACAAAATACGAGGTCTAAAATTTAATTTTTAAAAATAAAGGGTTGAAACGTTTAATCAGCCAAAATAACCCTTACACAAAATATAAATTTTCTTATACATAATTTAGACTTTTTATAAATAAAAAAACCACGCAAAACATATAATAATAATATTAAATAAAAGTACACGTACAGCAAGCTTTTTGAAATTTGTTTTTAGCACTTTAATTATTTAGAATTTCTCAAAAATCTGCAGGAGGTTGGCTATACAATGAACACTATCGTGAAATTGTGGCCAAAACGTTTTTATGTGTCCATATAAAATGTATGTATGTACGAGTAGCATGAAAAGAAATCTCTACCACATAATCTCCCAAAATATATTTTAAAATATAAATTTTTTAATAATTACAAAATACTTTCGCGATTGTATTTTATAGTTACATGATAATAAATATCAAAATATATATTAAAATTATATGCATATAAGCACTGCTCGCATGACATTTAACATTAATTTTAGGAGGTGTTTTACATTTATACTAAAAATAGAATTATTCTTTAAGATTTAATAGGAGTGTTTTTTACTATTCTAAAAATATAACTAAAAACAAACGTGAAGGTAAAAAAATTACACTTTTTTATGCTTTTTCTCCACTCTCTCTTTCCAAATATAATTTTCTTTCTATTTTGATTTATTAATTTTTGATCTAGATCGACATTATATTCAGGAAACATTAAAGAGAACACTTCTTGTCTTTTAATGCAACATGTAACCTATTTTGTTCTCAAACAAACAATTTTGAAAGGGGAAAAAAAAACAGCGCGCCAAACTGGCTTTGATATGCTCGTGTGTTAAACCTTTTGGGCTGGAATTTGTATGTCGATTAACTAAGCAAGTAGCTATTCATGGGTATTTTCTTTGGGGGGCTCTTTATTGATATGCCCTAGAATTTTGAAAGTTTGACAAAGAGGTAAAAAGAAAATCTCCTTAATATATCATGCCTAATTAAGCTTAAAATTAGGACCGACAATTTAGGTCACGACACAATGACACTACACGATACGAAAATAAATGGGTTTGGGTGACACGTTTAATAATCGTGTTCGTGTTTGAATTTTTGACATGTTTAATAATCGTTTTGTGTTCGTGTATACCTTAATTGTGTCGTGTAATATTCGTATTGATTCGTTTTATAATCGTGTTAACACGATAACACGAATATTATTATCATAGGTTTTATGATTTTTTCATATAGTTATAATTAATTGTGTTAAGTTTATGTTGTGTCATAACACATTAATCGTGTCATAATCGTGTTATCGTGTAGTGTCGTGTAGATGTCGTGTTGACCCGTATAATAATCGTGTTTTTGACACGTTTAATAATCGTATTGTATTTGTGTTTTTGACTAAATCGTGATTAGTTAGAATTTTTTTTTTTAATTTAATATAAATGTGTTCTTTTAAAATATGTCAGCGAAGTTGCAATGTCACAGTGAAAAGAAAACAAGGGCAATAAATTCTTTGGCCGGGGTATGGGGTGATATTAATAAGGATGAGTTTGTTATTATTCTAGTTGTAATGTTGTGGAGAAAAGGAATCAAAATTAATGTCTTGACTAGAAATCATGCATATACATTTACATGATGATATATCTCTTTTTTGCTTTGATATATAAGTCACGTACGTTAAGCTTCTGGGGCCTATATACATCCACGTCGCGGTTGCATGCCAGGTTGCACAAAATTTTCTTTTGTACAAAAGAAAAGAGTGAAATATTCCACAGGTAAGCTTATGTCTCTGACAAGAATAAATCTGTAAATAACTCCTAGCTATCGAAATAAAGTATATTGTTTTGTTTGGAACCTTTCACAAGTAGCCTTATTAAAAAAAATAGAAAATTAAGAGAAAAAGTGTTTAGCAAAATACCCTCCAAAAATGAGGAATAAATAAATAATTTAAAGTGATGAAAACTATAAAGACTAGTTGTTTTCATAAAACAATTTTTAAGTTTTAAAAACAAAAAACATATTTTTAGTTAAGAAGTCAAACACTTTTTAAGAATCTTAACTCCCATCATATTCATATTTGAACTCTCACTTACTGTTTCTCTCCTGTAATGGTACTTCTAAGCTCACAACACTCTCACATTATAAATGGTTTTCAACCAATGAGGAACATTTTCTTCTTGTCTTAATGATCAAAGCTTAATAAAAGTTTAAAAACAAAAGTTGGTTTTCTCCCAATATGGGAATCTTTGCATCCTGATTAAAAAGTAAGGGTATTTTGGTTTAATTATAAAATTTGTTCTAACGCCGTAATTTTTCATTATATTATCGATAACGTTAAATTGTAAATATATATGTTGCTGTTTTATTTAAGAAAATACCATAAAGCAAATGGATCTCATGTTTTTACAAAATAAATAAGGTCTTTAACAAAATTAACGAGCAACATTTGAATTTAAAGAATTAAAAATACTTAAGAGAAAATGCTTCATAATCAAAATCGTAGGCTCTTGATCATTCCAGCAGTACATGGTCCTCACAAATACATCACTAAGCTCTTTAGGTCTCACTCGCCACTTTAGGTCCCACTCGCCACAGACCATTTTAACCTCAATTATCTGCACAATAATATCATAAGGAATAAGCAATCATACAATCACATAGTCATAAAAAATCATATCATAAGTTCATACAAGATTTCATAACAACATTAATTTATACTAATCTTACAAGATCATAATGCATTCTAGTTCATAAACAAACTCTTAGTCATAAACAAAGTCTGTTGGTCATACATAGATCATAACAACACTCTAAATCATAAACATATTCTATTGGTCATAATAATAAGAATAAATAGTATTTTTGCCCCTGAACTATGACCACTATATGATCATGCCCCCCGAATGATTCGTAATGTTAAAAATTTCCCCTGAACTATGCACGTTACTTAAATATGAGACTTTTGTTAGATTTCGTCCTAGGTGGCTAACGAATTGATGATGTAGTATTTTGTCTATTGATGTGGCACTGCCATGAGTAAAATAATTAGCAATTTTGCCCCCCGAACTTTTACCGCTCCAAATAATACCCCTTTTATTAAAAAAAATTAATTTTTTTCAAAAAATAATAATTAAATCCTTAAAAAATTAAAAATTAATTAATAACAAATAATATTTTTTTTACTTTTACTTTTACTTTTACTACACGAAAGACGAATGACTTCATTATAAAAAAAAAACTTTTAATTTAAGAGGAGTAGAACGGAGGGGAACAAACTTTGTTTTATGATTTATTTTAATATATATTTATTTTATATTGTAAAAGAATAAGTAAAAAAAAATAATTTGTTATTAATTAGATTGTTAATTTTTGAGTTCTTGAAAAATTATATAATTAATTTGAAGCTTTTAGTATTGTTTATTTTCTTAATCTTTTAAAATGATTGTTTTTATTTCTATAGATATAATTATTATTTTTAAGAAAAAAAATTAGGTTTTCTTTTAAAAAAATTAGTATTAATAAAAAATGCACAATTTGGTAGTGGTCAAAGTTTGGGGGGCAAAATTGATAATTATTCTACACATGGCAATGCCACATCAATAGACAAAATGTCATATCATCAATTCATTAGTCACATAGGACGAAATCTAATAGAAGTCCCATTTTTCAATAATGTGTATAATTCGGGGGAAATTTTTAACATCGTGAATCATTCAGGAGGCACAATCATATAGTGATCTTAGTTAGGAGGGCAAAATACAATTTATTTGTTAAAAAAAGACTTAGGTATTTAAGTGTTATAAAATAAAAAACTTAGGTATTTTCGTCGGAAATATCCCTTATGGGAAAAATATTGTAATGATTGCTTTTTTCGCCTAGGTCGACTGTATTTATATCCTGAGTTGTAATACATTTTCTAAACATTATTTTGGTTCCCAAATGTATAACTTTTTATGATTTCAATAAATGTCCATATCTTTACAATTAATGTCGTTAAACGAGTTCTATTTCAATTTAGTCACACTTTTAACCTAAAACCTCGATTAGCGAGCTAATGACACATTTATAACGCACATGTTAACGACTCTAAGGTAGTTTGGCGTTACAAGGGATGTTCGAGGCTTGAATGCCAACCTTTATAAGCACTTATTCTTTCTCTTGCCTACGTGTCAATCTCTAATTGGTTCAAGTTATATAATTTTTATTTTTTATTTCAAAAATCATTTAAACATTAAAAAATTATTTAAAATTTTAAAAAATTCTAAAATCAATTAGAAATAATAAAAAATATAAAAAGAATTCATTTTCCCCTTTCCTTCTCTCTCTCTTCCCTACTATACCCCTTTCTTCCCAATCTATTTTCTTCACATCCCCATTTCAACTTCAATGGAAGACAACTTCAATGACACCTCGTCGACTTCAAGGTGTCTAGGTGCACTGTCCACCATCCGCAACGGAGCTTGGGAGATTGATAACTCTACAAAATAGAGTTATTTTGCCACATTTTATATGTTAATTGTTGCTTAGTCTTTGAGTTTTTAAGTAATTTATTAAGTTTTTAAGTAATTTTGAATTTATTAGGTTTATTTTAATTTTATAGATTTGTGTTTTTTTATAGTTATATTATTGTAAAATGTTATAGTTTAATTATTTAAAATTAATATTGTTAACTTATAAGTAAAAAGATGCAATTTTGAGCTTAAATATTTAAGTAGATTAAGTTTTAATTAACATTTTCATGGAACTTATATTGTATATTTTATTATTGAAAATATTTAGTTTTTAATTTAATTTATGTTATTTTTGTAGAGAATTTGTAGCATTTTTTCTCTGAAAAGAAAGAAACAAAAGGGTAAGAAAAATGTGGCATTTTTAAGGAAAAGCAAGGGAAGTTGGCATTTTTCCAGCCCAAGCTCCCTGGCCCACCTGCCAGTCGAGCCCACTCCTGCCCAACCGTGGGCTTGCCTCCTTTCCTCCAGCCACGGTCCCGTCTGACTCCAAGCTCAGCTAGCCCACCAGGCCCACCAAAGTCACTTGCCGAGCCCACTCATCCCAGCAGTGCACCTCTAGCCTGCCTCTTCCTAGCTGCCGCCACCTGTCCCAGCTCCATCCTTCAGTTGCCTATGTGGGCCTACGCATCACACCAGGCCCGAGCCCAAATACCAGCTCGCCTGGCACCCCAATTGCTCAGCTCCTAGGCCCAATCTAGCCTACCTCCTCCTAGCTGCCATTTTCCCCTTGAGCCCAACAAAAGCTCACTTTTGTACCTTTGTCCCCTTTATCTAAAATGCTACATTTTTACCCAATTTTCTTACATATTTCACCACAACATCATCATTACACCCTATAATTTACCTCTATATGCCATATTTACTTTATTTAATTAATTTAAGTTGATTATTTTAATGCTTTCATTTTGGCTATAAATATGGAATTTCAAGACTATTTTAGGGTGCTTAATTTTTGGTTACCATATTCTTTTCTCCCATTTTCTCTCTACCATTCTCTCTTCCATTTTGGGGTTTTTCAAGAGCATTTTCAAGTATGTATTTTGTTTATTTTGTAATTTCTATTCTAGTTATGTGCTTCTAATCTTTTTCATAAGATTATTAAGATCATGATGAAACAACTTGTAACTAGATAATATTTATGTTGTATGTTGATTTCTCTTGTAATGCAACAAAGTTTATGGATTTTTCTTCTTCATATATGTCTTTCATCTTCAATATCCCATATTTTGGATTGTTAGATAATATGCACTTTGTTCTTCATTTTGAAAAACATAATATTCTTTGTGTAAGATGTATCATTAAATTATACACATCCAATGCTTAGAACAAAAATATTATGTTTTGTCTTATAAATAATGTTATTTGATTTTTTGTTGTTTCATTAGATTGATTCACATTAAATACTTTGAAATTATACTTTTTGAAAAGTGAACAAAAATCCTATATTTTTAGAAGTAATTTGTGCTTAAAATTATAAATCTATTTGGAAAATGATAGTTTGACTTATTTTAACCATTACTAAAACTTGGGAATCAATATACTAATAAGTATTATTAAACTTACATTTTTGTGGATTCTCATATCTTAATAATCTTTCTTTTAACACTTATTTTAAATCATTATTGGTTTATTTTTATTCTCTTAAATAGCTTTATTTTCAATCTTTTATTTTATGTTCATAACATTAAAACTCATCAATCTTTGGAGCTAGGTTAGAATTTATTAATTTTGGTTTAAAATAGTTTTATTTTTTATTTTAGACAACTCCTTTGGGTTCGATCTCATACTTACACGAACACTATATTCCATATATGATTCGTGCGCTTGCGAGTATAAATTTTTAAAACATACCCGTTTTGGGTCCATCAGAGATCTGATTATTCGAAGCTTGGGATCTTGGTTTGTGGGTGACAGATGAATGGATCTGTTACGTTGTGGCTGATGGAGGACAAGTTCATGGGTGGTTAATGGACAGATGGAGCTGGAAAGCTGTGGCTAACCTTCTTCTTGCATTCTTTTTTTTTTTTCTTGCTGGTTTGGAACTTTGGTGGGTGAAGATTCGACAGGTGCTTCTCTTTTAAATTTTTTTTCACATCTGAGATGGGGTTTAATTTTTTGATTGCTGAATTGATATTTGAGAAGATGCCTTGATGGGTTTTTGGATTTCTATTCATGTGATTTTATTAATATTTTGATTTGAATGTAGGTTCAAATTTTAATTGAGTTAAAGAATATTTTTCTTGTGTTTCTTACACTCATTTGGATAGAAATGTTGAACTTTTTACAATTTGGGAATAAAGACATTGAATGTTTTTCTTCTTACAATCTTGGTTTGCTTGAATTTTAGGATTACTTGAATCTAAGTTTGGTATTTTCTTGAACCTGATCTTGAAAATTCAGGGTTCGTTTTTTCTTTTCTTTTCAAATATATTGAAAAAATTCCAGGTTGTTGTATTTGAGATAAGAAAAAAGAGTTTGAGTTATTTGTAGAGACCAATGGTCGATGGGTACGGGATGATTCGTTTTGGGTCTATTCCATTTTTTGTAATTTTTTTTGCAGCATTCCATTTTCTATAATTGGTTATGAATGTAATGGATTCTTCTATAATAAGCAAAGAAGATGAATAATAATTTTAGTTAGTTTTATGAGTTTGAAACTTTTGGAATAATTTTGGATTTGTATTTAATTTTTTATAAATGGGTTTTAATAAATTTATTGATTTTAATTTGTTTAAATTAGTTTAAGGAAAATTTGATTTTTTTTAATAATTTTTAAGTTAATTTAATTTATTTTTTGTTTAAATTTAATTTAGGTATTAAGTTTATAAATTACTTTTAATTTTTATAATCATTTTTATTTTTTAGGATATTTTTGATAATTTTCAATGTTTAAATGATTTTTAAATAAATAATAAAAAATTATATAACTTCAACCAATTAGAGGTTGACACGTAGGCGCTTACCTATGGCTGCCAAAAATGTTGACGGAAGGTATTTTAGCCGCAAAAAAAAAAAAAAGACTTAGGTACTTAAGTGTTATAAAGTAAAAAACATAAGTATTTTTGCCGCAAATATGCCTTCCCAAAATAACCCTGGCCGTGGCAGCCAGGTAGCCCGAACATGTACTTGTCGCTCCACGCTCTTCGTACTCATAGTTGGTCGACCTTTACTTTGTCCTTACTTGCACCATAGAGCACCCGTGAGCCAAAGCCCAAAAGGAAAACTCAATGAATATAAAGCATAATCCAATCCAATAATAATAACACAAACAGTCAACAGACTAAACACATAGTGGCCTACACCGACCCAGGTGCTTTACCAGGCCTTGGGTTTGCGGTCTTCACTGAGCGGGTGGATACAACACCCTTGGAGGGTCTCGCCCTAGTGGCTTACACTCAACGTGCTCAATGCCGATCCCAGCCCCTTGCCGTACCCGGCCTTCGCCGTTCATTCATAAACTTACATAACATTCACATATATTCAGACATATATTAAACATGAACAATAGAGCCACACCCTGAAATACAAACAATAGGGTCATGCACTGCTCTATGGGTACAACTGTTTTCTTACTTGTATCTCAAGCCGAGTGACTACCTCGATCCTTAGCATAGTCCTCTAATTTGAGCTTTGATGTAAACCTAGTCACAATGCGTCCATAATAACAATCCATCAAGTCATAAACCAACTAATAACTCTAGAATATTACTCTAGCGTCTGGGACCTTGAATCCTACTAAACCGGGTAGTAGAATCCTTCTCGAGCTTTAGCATTTGAGTTCTCGAGCTTAAAACCTTAATTTCCCCCTTTTTCCCAATTTGAGTCGCGGCCAGCCCCCTAGGGCTGCGACCTGTTGCAAGTCAGAGGGCAAGTCCTCTCTGCTGAAGGACACGGGCCTCGACGCGCTATACCTTACGTTGTGGCACCTGTGCAAACTTCCGAGGCCCCCATGCCTCAATGTTCAAACGGGTCGCGGCACCTGATGAACTAGGTCGCAGCTCGAGCCTTAAAACCCAGAATTTTCACCACTTTTCTGCGTTTTTCCCCAAGTGTAACTCAGTAATTCACAAACCAAACATTATTTAAACATAGAATTAATCCTAGATTCCCTATCCACACAACCTAGGCATCATAACAATCTCATAAACAATTTCCTCTGGTACATTGCCGAGGCATTACTGCAATCAATGATGCTGCACATCAGGCATGATAACAACATTCAAAACCACCTCCTAATCCATCAATCAGCCATAATCAACAAATTCACATATCGCACATAGCATATAACAGTCAAGGGGCCATGCCCTAGCATCATGCATATATAAACACATTCATCTTGCTCTATCTATACATTCAGGCAAACATGGAAACTTAAACAAACGATTAAGCATATAGTTCATTAAATACTCATGGTTGGTTGACCTTTCCTTTTCCTTTACTTGCACCATAGAGCACCCATGAGCCGAAACCTAGCAAGAAAACTAAATGCCTATAAAGCATAATCCAATCCAATAATAATAATACAAACAGTCAACAAACTAAACACATAGCAGCCTATGCCGGCCCAGGTGCTTTACCAGGCCCTGGGTTCGCGGTCTTCACCGAGCAGGTGGATACAACACCCTTGGAGGATCTCACCCTAGCAGCCTACACTCAGCGTGCCCAACGCCGATCCCGACCCCTTGCCGTACCCGACGTTTGTTGTACCCAGCCTTCACCGTTCTTGGCCCTCGCTGTTCATTCATTAACATACATAACAATCACAGATATTCATACATATATTAAACATAAACAATAGGGCCACGCCCTGAAATACAAACAATACGGTCATGCCCTGCTCTACGGGTATAATAGTTTTCTTACCTATGTCCCGAGCCGAGTGACTACCTCGATCCTGAGTACAGTCCTTTAATCCATGTTTTGATGTAAACCTAGTCACAACGCGTCCATAATAACAATCCATCAAGTCATAAACCAATTAATAACTTCAGAATATTACTCTAGCCTATGGGACCTTGAATCCTACTAAACCGGGTAGTAGAATCCTTCTCGAGCCTTAGAATTTGAGTTCTCGAGCTTAAAACCTTCATTTCCCCTATTTTCCCATTTTGAGTCGCGGCTCGCCCCCTAGGGCTGCGGCCCGCTGCAACTCAGAGGGCAAGCCCTCTTTACTGAAGGACACGGGTCGCGATGTGCTATACCTTGCGCTGCGGCTCCTTTCCAAACTTTCGAGTCCCCCAAGCCTCAATGTTCAAATGGGTCGCGGGTCGAGCCTTAAAACCTAGAATTCTCACCACTTTTCTGCGTTTTTCCCCGAGCCTAACTCAGTCTTTCACAAACCAAACATTATTTAAACCAAGAATTGAGCCTAGATTCCCAATCCACACAGCCTAGGCATCATAACAATCACATAAACAATTTCATATACTCATCAAACACTCAAAACTAAACTTAGAGTCCACTAATCTGCAAACCTATAGTTATACAAGAATTCAACAGAAATAATAACTGAAATCCCCTTACCTCTATGTTATCCTCAATCCTTGAGCTAATCCCAGACACAACAAGCTTTCAATCCTTCAATTTCTTAGTCCCAAGTCCTCAAAATTCCACCAGTTTCTAAGTTCCAAAGAGAGGGAGAGAGAGCTGAGTAAGAGAGAAAGAGAGAGAGGGTGCTGAGAGTTCCTTCCTTTTATCTTTCCTTAATTCTAGTATTTTCTGAAAGCCACTCAGCTGCCTAAGTGTTTCCTAGCTGCCTACTGACCAAAATGCCCCCAAGTATATCCTCCCTCCTTTAATCCCGCCAAGGGCAATCCCGTGAATTGCCACATCCCACTAAATCCTTGAGTGTTCCTATAAATTCCCATTTTAATCTCGATATGCCTAAATAATCACTAAATTACTACTCGCTACCTGGTAAATCTTGAACACCAGCAATATTCATAAAATACCCCTAGGCTATTCCATAGCTAGGTATTCGACCCCGTTGTGAGCTATTCTGCTACCTAGGACATTCTCCGATTGCACATCACAAATATATCACCACACATTCATGGTATCAATCACAACACACAAATATATTGCATTTATGCCCTCAACGGGATAAAATTACAAATATGTCCCTAATAATCAAATGGGGCCCACATGCATATTTAATTCACCTAAAAATGCATTTCTAATCACATAATCAATTAATTCACATATTAACATAAATAAATCAATTATTGCCCTCCCGACACGCTAAACAAGGCATAAGCCTTATTAGCAAATTTGAGACGCTACAACTATCCCTTCCTTACAGAAATTTAGTTCTCAAAATTTACCCGAATAACTCGTGATATCGATCCCGCATATCAGTCTCAAGTTCGCAAGTCGCCTCTTCCACTTTGATTTACCTCCACAACACTTTCACTAAGGCGATGGTCTTGTTCCGCAAGACTTTATATTTTTGGTCTAGAATCTGAACTGCTTCTCTTCATAAGATAAATCTTGATCTAGCTCCAAGTTCTCATAACTTAGCACATGCGTAGAATCAGATACATATTTCTGGAGCATGGACACATGAAATACATTGTGTACCCCTGATAGAGCTGGAAGAATCTCCAATCTGTAGGCTACCTCTCCAACCCGTTCTAGAATCTTAAAGGGGCCAACAAACCTAGGGCTCAGCTTGCCCCTCACTCTAAATCGTTTCACCCCTCTCAAGCAAGAAACCCTGAGAAACACATGATCAGCAACTTGAAACTCTATGCTCCTGTGTCTCAAGTATGAGTAACTCTTCTGTCGACTCTGGGAGGCGAGCCTTCAAGCTCTAACCTTCTCAATCACCTCGTTGGTCCTCTGAACAACCTCAAGACCTAAATACCTCCTCTCACACGTCTCATCCCAATGGATGGGTGATCTACACTTTCTCCTATATAGCATCTCATACAGAGCCACTTCAATAGTCGCCTGATAACTGTTATTGTATGAAAACTCAATCAAAGGGAGATACTTACTCCAAGTTCCCCTAAAATCTAGCACGCATGCTCGCAACATATCCTTTAGTATTTGAATCGTCCTCTCAGACTGTCCATCTGTCTAAGGATTATAGGCGGTACTAAACTGCAACTGTGCACCCATAGCCTTCTGCAGGCTCTCCCAAAACTTGGAGGTGAAGGTGGGGTCCCTGTCGGATACTATCGACCTCAAAGCCCATGTAATCGTACAATTTCCTTCACATACAATCCAACATATTACTCCACTATATAAGTTTTCCTAATAGGAAAAAAGTGGGTTGATTTGGTATACCTATCCACAATCACCCACACTGAATCATACTGTCCCACAGTCTTCGGTAATCCAACCATGAAGTCCATGGTGATATCCTCCCACTTCCACTCTGGAATCCCTAAAGGCTGCATCAACCCTGCTGGCCTCTGATGTTTAGCCTTTACTTGATGACAAGTCAAACACTTGGTCACATAGTTCACCACATCCCTCTTAATTCCCGGCCACTAATACAAAGTTCTCAAATCTTTGTACATCTTCGTCGTACCCTAATGTAAGGAATAGGGAGTGGTATGAGACTCATCTAAAATCTCTCGCTGGATACCAGAATCCAGCAGAACGCAAATCTGACCATTGTACCTCAGTAAACCCATCTCTGAAATAGAAAAGTCCTTAGTCGCTCTGGCTAGAACGTCCTCTGTGTGGTCCCTCAAATGGGGATCCTCCCTCTGTGCTTCCTTGATCCTCTCAAGGAGCGTAGACTAAAGTGTGATATTGGCTAGCTGACCAACTACCAATTCAATACCCGCTCTATTCATCTCTTCAGCTAACCTGTCTGATATCTGCCTCGAACAAAATAACTGTCCTGGGTCCTTCCGACTCAACGCGTCGGCCACCACATTGGTCTCCCCAAGATGGTATATAATATCACAGTCGTAATCCTTTACCAATTCCAGCCAATGTCTCTGGCGCATATTTAGATCCTTCTGAGTAAAGAAGTACTTCAAACTCTTATGGTCAGTGTATATATTGCACTTCTCACCAAACAAATAATGCCTCCAAGCCTTTAGTACAAACACCACCGCTGCCAATTCCAGATCATGTGTGGGATACATTTTCTCATACTCCTTCAAATGTCTTGATGCGTAGGCTATCACCTTCCACAGCTTGCATCAACAGACACCTCAAACCCTGCCTCGAAGCATCGCAGTAGACTACAAACTTCTCATTGTCTGACGACAGACTCAATACTAGAGCGGTGGTCAATCACCACTTCAAATCCTTGAAATTGTTCTCACACCTGTTTATCCACACATACTTAGTCTTCTTACACATTTTTTTGGTCAACGGTGTGGCTGTTCTAGAGAATCCCTCAACGAACCGCTGATTGTACCCTGCCAATCCCAAGAAACTCCTAACCTCTGGTATAGTGCTCACCCTAGGCCAATCTATCACTGCCTTAATCTTGCTTGGGTCCACCAAAATTCCCTCCTTACTGACAATATGGCTCAGAAAGTATACTTGGGGTAACCAAAACTCACATTTGCTGAACTTAGCATATAGCATATGCTCCCTCAATCGCTGTAGTACCAAACAAAGATGTTGCTTGTGCTTTGTCTCAGACTGGGAGTACACCAGTATATCATCAATGAATACGATCAAAAACTTGTCCAAATAATCCTTGAAGACCCTATTCATCAAATCCATAAAGGCTGTTGGGCCATTTGTTAATCCAAAGGACATAACCAGGAATTCATATTGTCCATACCTCGTGCAGAATGTAGTCTTTGGTATGTCCTCCTCTTTAATCCGTAACTGGTGGTAGCCTGACCGAAGGTTAATCTTGGAGAACATTGTCTTCCCCTGTAACTGGTCAAACAAGTCATTGATCCTGGATAGTGGGTACTTATTTTTTATGGTCAAGTTGTTTAACTCTCTATAGTCAATACACATTCTTAAGGATCCATCCTTCTTCTTGATGAAAAACACTGGAGCACCCATGGCAAAAAGCTCGGTCTAATTAATCCCAAATCCAGTAACTCATGCAACTGAATCTTTAGTTCCTTCAACTTTGCTGAAGCCATTCTATAAGGTGTCCTAGATACTGGCTCTGCCCCTGGTTCCAACTCTATGTAGAAATAGATCTTTCAATGTGGTGGCTACCCTGGAAAGTCTGTTGGGAACACACTAGGAAACTCACATACTAATCTGGTCTCATCCGGTCCAACTGACACAACTCTAGAAGTATCCACGATGTTCGCTAGGAATCCTATGCAACCATCTTGCATTAGGTCTCTATCCTTCAGTGCCGAAATCATAGGTACTCGCAGTGCACTCACTATCCCCACAAATACAAAGGGTACCTCCCCTTCCGGTTCAAAGGACACCATCGTCCGCTTGCAGTCAATCGTTGCCCCGTACTTTGATAACCAATCCATCCCTAGGATCATATCAAAGTCATCCATAGCTTACTCAATTAGATCCACAGACAACTCTCTTCTGTCTATCTCTACTGGCAATGCTCTAACCCATCTCCTAGAGACTACTAGTTCCTCAGTCGACAACAAAGTCCTGAATCCCCTAGCATACAAATCACTAGGTCTACACAACTGATCTATCACTCTAGCATATATAAATGAATGAGTATCCCCTAAAACAATCAATGCAGTAAATGAAGAACCGACACTAGAAATGTAACTTGTCACGACCGAGGGGCTAGCCTCAGCCTCAGTCCGGGTCAAGGTAAATACTCTGGCAGGAGTGACGCTGTCGCTCAGTTTCAGTTCTTCTTTCCTGGCTTGTGGGCAATCCTTCCTCAGGTGACTAATGCTTCCTCAAGTAAAGCAGGCCCTGATCCTGTAGTCTCCATGATGTCATCGTTTGCACCGAGGACACACTGAGAAACTCCTCCAGTTGTCTCCCCTGCCATGATGGCCACTAAAAGCACCCTGTGCCCTCCTATTTGAGCCAGGAGGAACAAAAGAATCTAGGGCCTTTCTCTTCTGCTCATTGTGGCCACTACCCTAGCTAGATCTAATAAAAGGAGGCACCGTCCTTCGACCATCGCGCCTAGCGGTGCCCTCTCTCCAAATTTGATCCTCGGCCCCCTCAGTAGTAAAGGCCTTCTCAACTACCTGTGCATAGGTGGTAGTTCTCGAATCCAAAGCTTTCTTAACATCACGGGCGATCATAACGTTCAATCCCCACACGAACTGATCCCTCCTTGCCATATCAGTAGGCACCAAGTCCGGTGCGAACTTTGCTAACCGGTCAAACTTTAAAGCATACTCTATAACTGTCATCCTGTTCGGGGTCAGATTAACAAACTCGTCCACCTTTGCAGCTCGGACTACAAAACTGTAATATTTCTCATTAAAGATGTTTATGAATTTTTCCCAAATCATAACTGCCACATTCCTCCTCTCGGATACAACATCCCACCAGATGCGGACGTTTTCTCTTAACATATAGCTGGCACATGCCACTCTCTCATTCCCTTCCACCCTCATGAAA
The DNA here is from genome assembly GCF_963169125.1 of Humulus lupulus. Taxonomy (NCBI): domain Eukaryota; kingdom Viridiplantae; phylum Streptophyta; class Magnoliopsida; order Rosales; family Cannabaceae; genus Humulus; species Humulus lupulus. The sequence continues at coordinate 43,021,419 of NC_084802.1, forward strand.
TCCAGGATGGAAGAAATCATGTTCATCCACTGCTCTGCTCGCAGTGGGTCGGGCCACTCTCAAAGGTGGGAGGATGCTGCTTCCTGAACCTCTCGTGGAGGGTCCTGACCCTAATTGTCATCCTTAGCCTTATTGCCCGGAGTCTAATTGATCATCGATGCATTACTGTCATACGCCTGCAATCAATGACGCCGCACATCAGGCATGATAACGACATCCAAAACCACCTCCCAATCCCATCAATCAGCCACAATAAAAAAATTCACATATCGCACATAGCATATAACAGTCAAGGGGCCATGCTCTAGCATCATGCATATATAAACACATTCATCATGCTCTATCTATACATTTAGGCAAACAAGGCAACTTAAAAAGCAATTAAGCATATAGTTCATTAAATACAAACCAACCCTTAGTCGAGCTTGTCACTGGCAGCGAGCGTACATGTTCAGTCGATCTCCAGGAACCATACAACTTGGCACGCTCAGATACCAAGTTGTAATGCCCTACTACCTTAGAGTCATTACCATGTGAGTTATAAATGTGCTATTAGCTTGCTAATCGAGCTTTTAGGTTAAAAGTGTGACTAAATTGAAATAGAACTCGTTTAATGACATTAATTGTAAAGATTTAGACATTTATTGAAATCATAAAAGGTTATACATTTGGGATCCAAAAACACTGTTTAGAAAATGTATTACAACTCAAAATATAAATATGGTCGACCTAGGTGACAAAAGTAATCATTACAATATTTTTCCCAAAATAACCTTGGCCATGGTAGCCTGGTAGGCTGAACATGTACCCGTCGCTCCACGCTCTCCGTACTCATGGTTGGTCAACCTTTCCCTTTCCCTTACTTGTACCATAGAGCACCCGTGAGCTGAAGCCCAACAAGAAAACTCAATGCATATAAAGCATAATCCAATCCAATAATAATAACACAAACAGTCAACAGACTAAACACATAGCAGTCTACGCCAACCCATGTGCTTTACCAAGCCCTGGGTTCGCTGTCTTCACCGAGTGGGTGGATACAACACCCTTGGAGGGTCTCACCCTAGCAACCTGCACTCAGTGTGCTCAACGCTGATCCCGAACCCTTGGCGTTCTCGGCCTTCACCATTCCCGTCCTTCATTGTTCCCGGCCCTCGCCGTTCATTCATAAACATACATAACATTCACATATATTCACACATATATTAAACATAAAAATAGGGCCACGCCCCAGAATACAAACAATAGGGTTGTGCCGTGCTCTATGGGTACAACCATTTTCTTACCCGTGTCCTGAGTCGAGTGACTACTGTGATCTCGAGCATAGTCCCCTGATCCGAGCTTTGACGTAAACCTAGTCACAACACGTCCATAATAACAATCCATCAAGTTTTAAACCAATTGATAACTTCAAAATATTACTTTAGCCTCTTGGACCTTGAATCCTACTAAACCAAGTAGAATAATCCTTACCAATTTAAGTTCCTGAGTTTAAAACCTCCATTTTCCGTTTTTCCCATTTTGAGTCGTGGCCTGCCCCCTAGGGTTGCGACCCACTGCAAATCAGAGGGCAAGCCCTCTCTACTGAAGGACACGGGCTGCGGCACGCTATACCGTGCACTGCGGCGCCTGGGTAAACTTCCGAAGCCCCCAGACCTCAATGTTCAAACAGGCTATGACGCCTGAGGAATAGGGCCACGACTCGAGCCTTAAAATCCAGAATTCTCACCCCTTTTCTATGTTTTTCCCTGAGCCTAACTCAGTAATTCACACCCCAAACATTATTTAAACCCAAAATTGAGCCTAGATTCTCTATCCCAACAGCCTAGGCATCATAACAATCCCATAAACAATTCCATATACTCATCAAACACTCAAAACTAAACTTAGAGTCCACTCATATGCAAGCCTATAGTTCTAGCAAAATTTAACTGAAATCCCCTTACATTTGTGTTATCCTCAATCCTTGAGCTAATCCCAAACACAGAAGCTTTCAATCTTTCAATTTCTTAGTCCCAAGTCCTCAAAATTCCATCAGCTTCTAAATTCCAAAGAGAGGGAGAGAGAGCCGAGTAAGAGAGAGAGAGAGGGTACTGAGAGTTCCTTTCTTTTGTTTTTCCTTAATTCTAGTGTTTTCTCAAAGCCACTCAGCTGCCTAAGTCTATCCTAGCTGCCTAATGAAAAAAATGCCCCAAGTCTATCCTCCCTCCTTTAATGCCGCCAAGGGAAACCCCATCAATTACCACATCTTGCTAAATCCTCAAGTGTTCCTAAGAATCCCTATTTTATTCCTGACATGCCCAAATAATTGCTAAATTACTACTCGCTACCTGGTAAATCCCGAACACCAACAATATTCACAAAATACCCCTAGGCTCCTCCCGAGTTGGGTATTTGACCCCGTTGTGACTATTTAGCTATTCCGCCCCCTAGGACCGTCTCGGATCGCACATCACAAATATATCACCACACACTCGTGGTATCAATCACAACACCCAAATATATGGCGTTTAATCCCTCAACGGGCTAAAATTACAACTATGCCCCTTGTTATCACTGTTTCCCACCTGTGACACGTGGCATGACTCAATGGGCCAGTGGGCCCTCTCAAAGAGGCACGGGCCCCATCTTGAGCCCAATGAATAGGGAAGGAAGAAGTCTTGATAGCCCAATTGTCATTAAGCCCAACAACATTCGATGGGCGCGATCGTAACAAAGGAACTGGGACTAAGATGTAGGCTTGACTCATCTTCCTGGTCCCAACCTACCTGTATCCTCCGTGATGCCAATAGAAGTGGCATACTAACTAGTCAATGGAAGTAGACCTAGTCAAGAATCCAGGGGAGATATTCAGTCTCATAATGTCTGTCTTGGCAAATGAACCCGAGTTCTGGTGAACGAACCAGGACTTCGGTAAATAAACCAGGACATTAGTAAATGAACCTGGACAAGACATCTAGATAGGATAAGCCTGATCTTCCTTGACGCTGACATGTCTCCGAGAAACACAGAAGTTGGTCTCCTCAACTAACCTGCAGAAGAAGGCACGCACAGAACGTACACTGTTCCTAGGAGACAGTACTTCCACTACTCTGATAGATCCTGTCCCCAGGATCTCCTTAGAAGCCCATGTGGATCAGTTCGAGCTAACGTACTATGGGTAGCCGTAAGGCTTGGCCATGCCCAAGCTGGCCCAATGGGCCCAGATTACTACATTTTATTATATAACATTCTTCGTATTATGACTCCATTAGTGAGTAAACCATGATTACATCCCTATTAGGCCTGGATTAGTTGGGCCCAAGCCCACTTCCCTTGACTGCCTATAAATAGGGCCCGTTGTGCACTGTAGCGGGGAACGCAGATTTTCTCTTGTAAGCAATTACTCTGCAAAATCTTGTAGAAAAATCCATTGTCAAAAGCTCTCTAAAATCTAATACAATAGACTCGTGGACTAAGGCTCATTAACGCCCCAACCACGTAAAAACTCTGTTGGTTCATCTTTTATCCTTTCTTTCCAACTCTTATTTCTTAATATATTCCTACTTTATGAAAAACTCGGTAAACACCCCTAATAACCAATTGGGGCCCACATGCATATTTAATTCACCTGAACATGCATTTCTAATCACATAATCATTTAATTAACATATTAACATAATTAAATCAATTATTGCCCTCCCAGCACGCTAATAAAGGCCCTAAGCCTTATTAGCACATTTGGGACGCTATATCACTTTGGTCCGTCATACACTATTTTGGCAACCAAGCCTACCAGACATCACTTAGGTCTGTCATACAAATTCTGAACACCTTAGGTCCAGCCACACTTATATCTTTTGTACCTGAAATGTTAGGGTCATACAGTTCACTTAAAAGGTCATAACTAAAACTACCTAATTTTCCTTACCTTGAGTGTGGAATAAGAAAAGAAAAAGAGAGATTTCTTTTGCTAATAGATCTTGCCCAAAACCTTATATATAACATAAAAGATTTAAGATTAAAGACTTATGATAAAACTAAACTTCCAAAAATTCTAAACTTTATAAAAGTCAAACCTTTAACCTATAACCAAAATATCAATACTTCCAAATTTCCGTGCCTCCACCAAAAGCGTCTATCCTCGAGCAACAATACTAAGAGCTTGATACTTAGTAATTTCAGTTATATTGAGATTTGATAGGGTTTAGTGTTTCAGCTATATAGGGTTTATGATGGCTTATAGTGTTTGAGGCTTTATAGAAAAAATGGAAGAGAAAGTGTTCCCGAGCACTATAAAGGCTATAATGGTTCGACTATATGGTGTGTTTATGGAGCAAAAAGATGGGAACTTTGGGAGATGTAGACTTCAAAAATGAAGAGCACTTGAAGGCTTTGATTTGTGTGAAAAATGGTGATGGTAATAGCTCTATTTATAGGCTCCAACCCCAACCCTTTTCCTTAATCCTCCCGACCTCCATTCAACAGATTTTCAAAATTCCAAAACTCCCTCCGTAATAGTAGTTTCAGCCAACTCTAGTTTTACCTATTCCTTGTGCTAAAAATACTCACTTGATGCCACACATACTCACCTGTAACCATAAGTAGTCAAAGTCCTAACTATCTTCCCAAAGAGTCTCCCACGCCTTCACCCATCATATTCAAATTCAAAAGCTTTCAAATGGTTTCAACCATCACCAACTTAGTCACTTAGTTTCCGTTTTGCAAGCTTAGAGTGACATCTAGTTCCTTAAGTTTAAAATGAGTCCAAACCCATCCTAAATAATCTCCACACGCCTATGACTAGGTTGGTCTTCAACTTAGTTTTTCAATTCAACTTTGTTACTTCTATAATTAATTCATGAAAATTTTCACCTAATAATACTATAGGGAATTTCGACTATGCTAGTATATTCAAATAATTGAGACTTAATTTTAATGCCACATGTATACTTCTTAGACTACCAAATAACATGTGTGCATAATTTTTATAAAGGTTTAAAACTATACACTAATTTGATCATATGCTAACATCTTATAAATACTAACCATAATAATTATAATTATCTAAATTACAATTATTTTCTAAGTCATAGAAATCATATCTTAAAATAAATAATTAAACTTAAAGCAATCTTTTTAAATTCCACCACTTAAGTTATAACTAATAAAACTAACCTATGGTCATAATTAAGGAGCTTATGAGAAAATAATAACATTAGTTATTACAATCTTCTCCCCTTATAGAAATTTCGTCATCGAAATTTTTACTTACCGAATACCTCGGGATACCATTCCCTCGTATCTTCCTCCAACTCCCACTTTGCCTCTCTTTCAGTGCTATGGCTCCACAAAATTTTAACTATAGGGATACTTTTGGACCTTAACTCCTTAGTTCCTCGTTCTAGAACATGTACTAGCCGTTCTTCATAACTGAAATCCTGCTTCAAATTTAGAGCCTCATAATTGAACACATGAGATGGATCTAATACATACTTCCTCAACATAGATATATGGAAAATATTATGTGTTTCAGCTAATGATGGCTGTAAGGCCAACCGATATGCTACTTGTCCCACTTTGTCCATTGTCTCAAAAGGACCTATAAACCTTAGGCTTAACTTCCCTTTCTTTCTGAACTCATAATCCCCTTCATCGGAGATACTTTGAGAAAGACTTGATCACCTACTGAAAACTCAACGTTTCACCTCTTAGCGTGAGCATAGCTCTTCTGGTGACTTTAAGCAGTAATCATTCTTTGTCTTATCTTTTCTAATGCTTCTGTTGCTTCTCTTACGACCTCAGGTCCTAAGTATCATTTTTCACCAACCTCATCCCAATGAAGTGGTGATTGACATAACCATGCAAGCTCCACCAAGTCACGCACACGGCTCTAGGCATGGTGACAAATGTCATATGATCCTCAATACGATGGATATCCCCACCTAATCGGGGGTTTAACACTAATTTTGTAATTTACTTTATGAAAATCCCCTATTGCCACTTATAAATAGGGAAAGAGAGGATCATTTGTACACACTTACACTTGGTGCAAGTCTATACTTTGTCCATTTGGAAAACCTAAGAGCACTTGTGATTTCCCTGTGAGTTCTTGCTAAACACAGTGGTTCGTGGATTATGACTTATTAATGGCTGAACCCCATAAAAACCACTTTGTTGTTCTCTGTTTACTTTCTTAGTCTCTATAAATCGTAGTTGACCAAAAACAGCAACAACAATAACAAAATGCATGTTTTTTAAAGTCCTGATTCTTTTTTGTCACTAATTTCTAGTAAAAATGTCTGGAAAGGCACTTAAAATTATCAAAGTAAAAAAAGCTAAATAAAATGTATATATATTTGCGATATAAAACATCACCTATGTTTTTTTTTTTGCTACTTAACTATTTATATGTCTCCTTATAAGCCTTTTCTCATTTGGGTTTTGTTCTTGTGGGGTTTTAATGAGGCCAATTTTTTTAAAAAAAAAAAAACTATTTATATGGAAATTTCCATCTATTAATATTTCTATGACTTTTTTTTTTTTTTTTTATGTTTTCAAATATATAACTTTTAGATTCCCATATAAATGTATAACTTAATAAATAAGTCATAGTTTTTCACATAATTAAATTGTATTTTAAAAAAGTTAATAATTTTAAAATACCATATTAATTGTGGTTTTTTAAAAGTTAACTTTTTAAAACTTAGGCATATGGTAAAGTCATAATTTTATATATTTGCTATTAAAATTTTATAATTTTAAAAACCCCCATACAAAAATTCTAGTGGCAAAAATATCTTTCGTTGTGGATGTGGTGTGACTATTACATTATGTTTGTTAGAGAGGAAAGAGGGGTGGAAGGAGAGGGGTGGAGGGAGAGAAATGAAGGGAGAGGGAGAATCCCTTGTTTGGCAAGAGGGAGAGATGAAGGGAGAGGAGGGATGGTGGGAGACCCTCTCCCTCCAAACCATTAAAATTCAATCCCTCTATTTTTGGAAGGATTCAAGAAAAAGACAACCAAAATATGTAAAATATCATTATTATCCTTTTAAAAAAGTAACAAATATTTATGCTAGCAAGGATAATGTGGAATTTGAATAATTAATCTTCTCTTCATCCTTCCAACTTCATCCCCATACCAAATAACATAAAAGAGAGCTGTTATCCTCTCCATTCATCATAATCTCCATCCTTCTTAAACTCTCCATCCATCCTTATCCCCCCTTCCTACCAAACATAGAATTAGTACCAATTTTCTAAGTGCTAGAGTGGCTATCAATATTAGTCATGCATCTGAAGCTCATTAGTGGACCTATCAAATAGTTTTAAAAATTATGAATTTAAATAATATTAAATTCCATTTTAATTTATTATAAATTAAAAAAATTCAACAAAATTTTTTTTAAACTCATATTAATAAAAATAACTTTAAATACTAATTAATTTGACAAAACATTATTAAAAATATTAACTTTTAAATAAATCAAACAAAACAAATAAAACCATAAAATGTGAAAGTTTCATCCAAAAAAATCTAGATCTTGCAATTATTAAAATTCCTTTTGCTAGGGTTTCTTCTCTCATTGTAGTGCACTACACAAGAAGGAAAGTTTATATCTGCTCTCTCGGTTGGAGCTGCTTGGCTTTGGGCGGCTCTGGTCGGTGGGATGTATGTTTTGGAGATGGAGGCGTGAGGGATGGCTCTTCTGGTGCCATGGTCATCTCATGTCCTTATTCTCTTCTTTCTAGCGGTGGCCTCTGATCGGATGACACCAGTATGGGGACGATAGTGGCAGCTTGGGATGTGGAGGTTGGTTGGAGGGTTTGGTAGTTTTTGTTTAGGATACACTGTTGGGGGTTCGGGTCCACCTTGGATACAGAGGGGTTTGGATTTTTTTGCTTCCATTGACATGGTTACCTTGACTCTTTGCTTTGTTATTTCATTTTTTGTTTGCTTAGTGTTTCTAATAATGGTGTTTATCATCCACTGTCCAACTACCACCCTAATGGGATCAATATTTTTTGGGGCATTGTTTCAATGGGTTGGTTTATTAGAGTCACTTAGTATGTTTAGTTTGGACTACCCTTATTTTGATCTCTTCCAAATCTTGATATGGGGTCTGTCCAGTTGGTTATTGATCTCTTGTCTTGTGTCCATTCGATGGGATTCGTTGTTGTAGAGTCCAAGAACTTTACTTAGCTAATTATTTAGTAGTATTATAGTATGTATAGTATTATCTTTGTGAACTGTGGATTTTTGGTTCAGACCGGGAATTATTTGGACACTCATAGTGGTACTTATATACTTTCTAAGTTTAACCTATAGTTTAAGAATATTAATTTTAACCTAAGGTTTGATTATATAGCTGATATTAAGAATAATATTTATTATACCATAAGGTTTAGATATCAACCAATAGGATTTTAAGCACATGTTATGAATGGGTGATTAAGGATTAAGTATTTTGAGGATTAAATTAAATAAGGGTAAAATTTGAATGCTTTAAGGTCAGTCAGCAGCTTTGAATACGTTGAGGGCTTAGTCAAGGCTGTTTACTCCATTCAAACTTAGCTAAAAATGTGTAATTTCGTGTTTAATTAATCAACGTGTGCCGATATATCGCAGCTATAGGGGGCGATATATCGCAGCACGTAGATACGGAAAACACGAAACGATGCACGGTCGCCTCGGGCATACTGGCCCAGGCGATATATCGCCTACAGGGGGCGATATATCGCCTCCTTCAGCATAATTTAAATGTTTTTGAATTCTTTTTCCTTTCAGCCATTCAACTTCTTCATAAGTCCAGCATCTTTTGAACGAGTCTTCAGCCTCTGCTGAACGATTATTCAAATTATTTTCACCTAAAAAGCTATTATTTTTATTCAAGTAAAATTAAGATTCCTTCATTCCCAAACTCTATAAATAGGACCTAGTACCCAGCCATTATTCACCTTTTACTCTAAGTTCAGAAGCTGCAAGTGCTAGGAGAGTGTGAGAGTTAAACACTTGGGTGGGGAAATCATAAGCTTAATCATCTTAAGCTTATCAAACACTTTGGGAAGTAAGATTTCATAGTATTTCGGTTCGAGGGTTAGATTTATCTACAAGTCCTTAAGGTATTCAACACACTCTAGTTCATTGGTTTTATGTTATGTTTCCTTTCTCTTAGTCTTCTACTCAGTCTTCTATCCTCACTCTTATTTTGGTTAGGGAATCTAAGTTCTTGAGCACATAAGTTTTGGTAAGTGTGACTTTCAATGGTTTAGTCTTTCCATTCCTTTCATTTCATCTCTTTTTCTTCATTAGACTCACCCTGTTATATATGGTTTTAGGAGTGTTCCAAAAAGTCCCAACGCTGTCCTCTTATCCCGGTAACTTTGGTAAGGAAAATAGGATAGAATCTATATGTTTTATGCTTGTGTTATCTTATGTGATATGTTATGAAATATGTTATAAATATGTTATGAAATGTGTATGTTTGTAGGCTTGGGCATATGACCCATATGACTAACAAGACCCCAAAAGATTATGGGATATGACCTACTTAGCTAGTAGGACCCCACTAATCTCATGGGCATATGACTTGTTTAGTCTATGGGACCCCAAGTAATAATGGCCATTATAATAAGTGTATGTAATAAGTGTTATGATATGTCTTTATGTTTATTACGAAATTTTATGTTTATGACAATGTGTTAGATTTTCCTTGCTGGGCATTAGGCTCATTCCTTTTTTGTTTTATGTGCAGGAAAATAGCTTTAGAGGCGGTAAGATTCGTGGACGCTTAGAGAATGTGTATCGATGGTGAATGGAGGCAAGGAGTCGAGAGTTTGATTTCTCGAGAATGTAGTTTTGTTTTACTTTTTATGGTTTTACATGTATTTTCCGCACTTTCTATGTAAATCCTTTTTTACTTTAAGTTATGTTTTGTTTTAAAGACAATGGGTACCCATATCCTACTTATTTTATGAAAGTAACTTTTGTTTCTACAAGTTTCTAATAAATTTATGGTATTTTCGCAAATGTAAGTCTTATTAAGGTTTGTATGTATAGTTTTATTAATGGTCCAAAAGTCTAGAGTAGTGGGTCATTACAGTTGGTATCAGAGCAACGGTTCCTTGCATGAAGTTCTCCTCGATACACACGCTCAAAGCTCTGAATCTGACCGCCAAGTAAGTGTTTAAGTTACAAGTTATTTTTCCTATGTGTATAGCTAACAACCTTAGTTTTTATGTTTTCAGTTAAGTATGAACGGAGCTTTAACCTACCAAGATATCCGAGCCATTAAGGCCTTAAAAAGAATAAGGGAGCCAAGAAACACCATAGGAGCACTAGAAAGGATCACTTGAAGATTGCTCTTGTTTCACCAAGAGATAGGTGGCCTTCAAGAGGCTAAGCAAATAATGTTAAGATCAACGGAACAATATGTACTAGTAATAAGGCTATTTAAAGATTTTCATACTGTAATAGCAGCCTTAGAAGAAATATGGGAAGACATGAATGATGAGAATGAACTACCATTAGCAATGAGATATTATTTCCTCTTAGTTAGGTTCATCGCAAAATTCGAGTTTCAGTTCACAAATGAGCAAAAACATAGAATTCTCACAAACCTTCCTAGAGGGCATTTTGATGCTCATGATAATGATGATTATGAGGAGATAGATGATGATATGTTAGATGTCGGATCGGATGTAGAAGATCCCGATTTTTAGATTAGTAGCTTTTATTGTTTGTTTTATTTATTTTGTTTTTATGATTGTAATAAGTGAAAATTGTTTTTCCAAATGAATAACATGCTATTTTATTTTCATGTATGAGTTTGATTCTATTTTCGCAATCATAATAAATAATAAATAAAATGAATAATGAATAAGTTCGGTGAGGGTGGATACAAATCAATGAACCAAGTTTCCTTATTGAGAGTTAGGGGGCCATAGTAGTGGGAACGATTTTACTGATCCCAGCCCTCCCTCAATATGGTTAACTTTGGAACAAAGATAAGTTTCGAGCCTGAGAATTAAGTCATATAGGATGATTAGAAACACACTTAGAAAATAAAGATGACTTATTTTTCTAAGTATAGAAACCCACTCTGAATATAAATAAAGACTTATATAATTTTCATAAGAAGTCATAATAAATAGGTCCGAGATATGTTTGTTTTAGAATAAGTTTTTTGCCATAGAGCCTATTAGGTAAAGTTCTAACATGTTTCCTTCAACTGTTAGAACTCTGCTACGATGTCGCTCCGAAGATCTGCACGCACCAACAGAAACGCCTCCAACGATGTTCCAGCAACAAATGAAGTCCCTCCAGTTCGCCGAAGGGGAGTGCGTGCTACTACTCGCCGCAACGTGCCGGCACCGCCAGCTGACAACACTGCGGAGATTTCCAGACTGCGACAGCAAGTCGAGGAACTTCTACAGCAACAACGCCAAAAGGCTCAATCTCAGCCTCAGCCTCCGCCACAGCCGCAGCCACAGCCACAGCAAATGGCCCCAGCACCCCAACAAGTTGGTCCATATGGGGGATGGCCTATGACGAACTACGCTCCATATCCAGTACAGCACATGGAGCCAGTGTATGAGAGGTTCCGCAAGCAGCACGCTCCAAACTTTGAAGGGACTACAGACCCCTTTGAGACAGAAGAGTGGCTAAGGAATGTGGAGCCGATTCTGGCCCACATTAACCTCAGTAATGCGGACCGCATATCCTGCGTCTCGTCTTTACTCAAGAAAGATGCCAGGATATGGTGGGACTTGGTCCAACAATCCCATGATGCTGCCACCATGACATGGACCCGATTTGTGGAGCTGTTCCACAAAAAGTACTACAATTCGGCTGTACTTGCTACGAGGGTTGAGGAGTTCACCAACTTGAAGCAGGGTACTTTAACAGTGGCGGAATATGCTCGTCAGTTCGACCGCTTAGCAAAGTTCGTGGCAGAAATGGTTCCAACCGATTATTTGAGGGTGAACAAGTTTGTTAGAGGACTTCGCCCGAAGATCGAGATGGGGGTTAAACTAGCAAACCCGGGAAACACTACATATGCTGACGTACTTGAGACGGCAATCGAAGTAGAAAGGTTGCAGGCCAATGTAAGCAAAGAAGAAGCCAGCAAGCCGGAACCTAGACAGCAGAGCCAACCTCAGGCCAGTCGGAACAACAACAACCATAATGGCAAAAATCAGTCCAGCAATAGTCAATCAGGCAACAACGGTAACGGCCAGAAAAGACGGTATCCTGACAACAAGCAATCTGACAGCAATAAAAGGGCACGAGCGAATAATGGGGGAAATAGGTCGGGCTACGTGGAATACCCGCCATGTGCCAAATGTCAGAAGAAGCATCCTGGAGAATGCCGCGCCAACACCAAGGAGTGTTTCAACTGTGGTCAAGAAGGTCATCGTAAAAGAAACTGTCCTTAGCAAAAGCCAGAAGGGAAGAAGGATGAAAAGATGGTTCTTGCTAGGGTTCTTGCTTTAACCCAATGAGAGGCCGAGGCTAGCAACAAGGTGGTCACAGGTCAGGTTTCTATCCTCAATAACTTATGTCATGTATTATTTGATTCGGGAGCCACTCACTCGTATATCTCGTTAGGAATGATAGAAAAACTAGACAAACCTAGTGAAAGATTTAGAACTAGGTTTGTAACCGAGTTGCCTTCGGGCAAAGTAGTTCTATCATCACGAATAATACGAGGCGTACCGATCAAGATTAAGGACATAGAACTAGAAGGAGACCTGATAGAGGTAGTGATCAAGGACTTCGACGTAATATTAGGCATGGATTGGCTAGCACGGCATGACGCAACGATCGACTGCAGATGCAAGAAGGTAATGTTCGAGACTCCTGACGGCCAGAGACGATGCTTCATGGGACAAGCTTCAGGATTGCGCACCCCGTTAGTGTCATCTCTCAAAGCTCAGAGAATGATGGAGAAAGGATGCCAAGCGTTCTTAGCCAGCATCACGAATGTGGAGAAGGAGACATCACTTAAAGTTGGAGATGTTCGGGTTATACAAGAATTTCCAGAAGTTTTCCCCGATGACTTGCCAGGATTGCTGCCAAATCGAGAAATAGACTTCACGATAGAATTAGTACCAGGCACCGAGCCTATCTCTAAGGCACCATACCGGATGGCACCTACGGAACTCAAGGAGTTAAAGACGCAGCTACGAGAACTCATAGACTTGGGTTTTATTAGGCCAAGCCATTCACCATGGGGAGCTCCGGTACTATTCGTGAAGAAGAAGGACGGGAGTATGCGGATGTGCATAGACTATCGTGAGCTGAACAAAGTAACGATCAAGAACAAGTACCCGCTACCTCGGATAGACGATTTGTTTGATCAACTCCGAGGCGCGACTGTATTTTCTAAGATCGATTTACGGTCCGGGTATCATCAGCTCAAGGTAAAAGGAGAAGATATTCCTAAGACAACCTTTAGGACTCGTTATGGACATTACGAGTTCTTGGTTATGTCTTTTGGTCTTACTAATGCGCCAGCCGCGTTTATGGACTTAATGAATAGGGTCTTTAAAGACTACTTGGATAAATTCGTCGTTGTGTTCATCGACGACATTTTAATTTACTCCAAGGATGAAGTAGAGCACGAGGAACACTTAAGGTTGATTTTGACGCGATTGAAGGAGCATCAACTCTACGCCAAGTTCAAGAAGTGCGAATTTTGGCTTTCGCAAGTGGCGTTCCTTTGGCACATCATATCGAAAGACGGAGTTGCAGTAGATCCATCAAAGGTAGAGGCCGTGAAGGATTGGCCTAGACCAAAGAACGCATCAGAAGTAAGAAGGTTCTTAGGGCTAGCAGGTTATTATAGGAAGTTTGTAGAGGGCTTTTCTAAGATAGCCACTCCACTCACCAACCTGACCCGGAAGCAACAAAAGTTTAACTGGAATGATAAGTGTGAGGAAAGCTTCGAGTTGCTTAAAGACAAGCTTTGCTCAACACCAGTACTTAGTGTACCGACACCCAACGATAAGTTCGTTGTCTACTGCGATGCATCAAAGCTAGGATTGGGATGCGTGCTGATGCAAAACGACAAGGTGATAGCCTACGCCTCACGACAACTAAAGGAGTACGAGCAACGCTATCCAACTCACGATATGGAGTTGGCAGCGGTGGTCTTTGCGTTAAAAATTTGGTGCCACTATCTTTACGGAGAACGGTGCAAGATTTATACGGACCACAAAAGTTTAAAGTACTTCTTTACTCAGAAGGAGCTTAATATGAGGTAGCACAGGTGGTTAGAGTTAGTCAAGGATTACGACTATCAAATCCTATACCACCCAGGGAAGGCGAACGTAGTTGCCGATGCGCTTAGTAGGAAAAGCTATGGGAATTTATCAGCCTTATCCGGAATAGAAAATCCGCTACAGCAGGAGCTTATCAGTGCCAGAATAGAAGTGGTTGTAGGCAAGCTGGCTGATTTGTCTATCCAATCGAATTTGTTAGAGGATATACGAATTGGTCAGGGACATGACGACACACTAGCAGCACACATGGATGCAGTCAGAAAAGGCAAGACTACAGATTTCTCAATATCTAGCCAAGGCTTATTGAGATACAAGGATCGGGTATGCGTGCCGAATGATCAAGGTATTAAGAAGCCGATCCTAGAAGAAGCGCACAGTACCCCGTACTTAGTTCATCCAGGGTCTACCAAGATGACTCATGACATCAAGGCAATCTATTGGTGGCCAGGGATGAAGAAGGACATAGCGAAGTATGTATCTAAGTGTCTGGTATGCCAGCAAGTGAAAGCGGAGCATCAGCGCCCTGCAGGCTTATTACAACCACTTAGCGTGCCAGAATGGAAGTGGGACGACATAGCCATGGATTTCATGACGGGTCTGCCAAAGACAAATAAGCAGCATGATTCCGCTTGGATAGTAATAGATAGACTAACCAAGTCGGCTCATTTCCTGCCTGTTAAGACTTCATACACGGCAGACCGATATGCAGACATCTACATCCAAGAGATTGTACGATTGCATGGAATCCCCAAGACGATAGTGTCAGATAGAGGATCAGTGTTTACATCAAGATTTTGGAGAAGCTTATAGCAAGCTATGGGCACTAAGTTAAGTCTTAGTACAGCTTTCCATCCTCAAACAGATGGGCAGTCCGAGCGTACGATTCAGATCTTAGAGGATATGCTACGCGCGTGTATACTTGATTTCGGAGGATCGTGGAACAAGTACTTACCGCTGATCGAGTTCTCGTACAACAACAGCTACCAGTCAACAATCGGGATGGCACCTTATGAGTTGCTATATGGAAGAAGGTGCCGATCACCGTTGCACTAGGACGAGGTAGGAGAAAGGCAGCTTCTAGGGCCCGAAGATGTTAGACAAGCTCAAGAAGCAGTAGCGCTTATTAGACAGCGTATGCTTGCTGCTCAAAGCCATCAGAAAAGCTATGCGGATACCAAGCGACGTGATGTGGAGTTCCAAGTTGGAGATCAAGTCTTCCTGAAGATATCTCCTATGAAAGATGTCAAGCGGTTCGGGAAGAAAGGCAAGTTTAGTCCCTGATTCATAGGTCCTTTTGAGATATTGGACAAAGTGGGACCAGTTGCGTATAGACTAGCCCTACCGCCAGCACTAGCCGATAGTCACAACGTCTTCCACATCTCGATGTTACGCAAATTTGTGTCAGACCCATCTCACGTCCTCAAGTACGATACCATAGTGCTCCAGAAAGACTTAAGTTACGAGGAACGGCCGATTAGCATCCTAGATAGGGGGATGAAGCAGTTACGGTCCAAGAGCTTTCCTATAGTCAAAGTCCTATGGAGCAATAGTTCTGAACGCGAGGCAACGTGGGAATTGGAGGAGGACATGCAAGGCCAGTATCCGGAATTATTTGGTAAGTAAATTTCGAGGACGAAATTCTTTTTAGTCGGGGAGAATTGTAGAGTCCAAGAACTTTACTTAGCTAATTATTTAGTAGTATTATAGTATGTATAGTATTATCTTTGTAACTGTGGATTTTTGGTTCAGACCGGGAATTATTTGGACACTCATAGTGGTACTTATATACTTTCTAAGTTTAACCTATAGTTTAAGAATATTAATTTTAACCTAAGGTTTGATTATATAGCTGATATTAAGAATAATATTTATTATACCATAAGGTTTAGATATCAACCAATAGGATTTTAAGCACATGTTATGAATGGGTGATTAAGGATTAAGTATTTTGAGGATTAAATTAAATAAGGGTAAAATTTGAATGCTTTAAGGTCAGTCAGCAGCTTTGAATACGTTGAGGGCTTAGTCAAGGCTGTTTACTCCATTCAAACTTAGCTAAAAATGTGTAATTTCGTGTTTAATTAATCAGCGTGTGCCGATATATCGCAACTATAGGGGGCGATATATCGCAGCACGTAGATACGGAAAACACGAAACGATGCACGGTCGCCTCGGGCATACTGGCCCAGGCGATATATCGCCTACAGGGGGCGATATATCGCCTCCTTCAGCATAATTCAAATGTTTTTGAATTCTTTTTCCTTTCAGCCATTCAACTTCTTCATAAGTCCAGCATCTTTTGAACGAGTCTTCAGCCTCTGCTGAACGATTATTCAAATTATTTTCACCTAAAAAGCTATTATTTTTATTCAAGTAAAATTAAGATTCCTTCATTCCCAAACTCTATAAATAGGACCTAGTACCCAGCCATTATTCACCTTTTACTCTAAGTTCAGAAGCTGCAAGTGCTAGGAGAGTGTGAGAGTTAAACACTTGGGTGGGGAAATCATAAGCTTAATCATCTTAAGCTTATCAAACACTTTGGGAAGTAAGATTTCATAGTATTTCGGTTCGAGGGTTAGATTGATCTACAAGTCCTTAAGGTATTCAACACACTCTAGTTCATTGGTTTTATGTTATGTTTCCTTTCTCTTAGTCTTCTACTCAGTCTTCTATCCTCACTCTTATTTTGGTTAGGGAATCTAAGTTCTTGAGCACATAAGTTTTGGTAAGTGTGACTTTCAATGGTTTAGTCTTTCCATTCCTTTCATTTCATCTCTTTTTCTTCATTAGACTCACCCTGTTATATATGGTTTTAGGAGTGTTCCAAAAAGTCCCAACGCTGTCCTCTTATCCCGGTAACTTTGGTAAGGAAAATAGGATAGAATCTATATGTTTTATGCTTGTGTTATCTTATGTGATATGTTATGAAATATGTTATAAATATGTTATGAAATGTGTATGTTTGTAGGCTTGGGCATATGACCCATATGACTAACAAGACCCCAAAAGATTATGGGCATATGGCCTACTTAGCTAGTAGGACCCCACTAATCTCATGGGCATATGACTTGTTTAGTCTATGGGACCCCAAGTAATAATGGCCATTATAATAAGTGTATGTAATAAGTGTTATGATATGTCTTTATGTTTATTATGAAATTTTATGTTTATGACTATGTGTTAGATTTTGCTTTCTGGGCATTAGGCTCATTCCTTTTTTGTTTTATGTGCAGGAAAATAGCTTTAGAGGCGGTAAGATTCGTGGACGCTTAGAGAATGTGTATCGATGGTGAATGGAGGCAAGGAGTCGAGAGTTCGATTTCTCGAGGATGTAGTTTTGTTTTAATTTCTATGGTTTTACATGTATTTTCCGCACTTTCTATGTAACTCCTTTTTTACTTTAAGTTATGTTTTGTTTTAAAGACAATGGGTACCCATATCCTACTTATTTTATGAAAGTAACTTTTGTTTCTACAAGTTTCTAATAAATTTATGGTATTTTCGCAAATGTAAGTCTTATTAAGGTTTGTATGTATAGTTTTATTAATGGTCCAAAAGTCTAGAGTAGTGGGTCATTACAGCGACAATGCAATGACAATAGGCTATGGCAATGTGCAATGGCTTCCAACTACAAGGGGCGACAACTTCTAGTAGTAAGGAGGGGAAACTTTTAACCATGAGGAGCAACAACGTTTAGGTGGAGCTTTGTGGGACAATGACTTTTATTTGGTGTTGTGAGGGGCGAATCTAAATCTAAAATGTTTGGGTGTGGATTAAATATGAATTTTTCTAAAAGAAATTATTATTTTTTTATTATTTTGCATTGGGATTGAATATATAATTTTCATGATATTTTTATATTGATCTTCATAAATATGACTTGATAATGATAGTATTTTTTTTAAAAAAAAAAAATCTAAAATATAGGATTAAAGTTCGGTATTTGAATCATATTAGTATTTACCCAATAGACAACACATTGAGAAATATCATCAAAGGATGAAGATAAGAAATCATCCTGACTATTAAGTTTTGCTAATGTACGGGCCATTAATAGGAGTCTAATGCTCACTTGTAAGACACATCATTTTTTATCCACAAAGCACTTGGTTGGAAATTACACCATAAATGCTTGATAACTCGAGAGAGTTATTTCCTTGAGCGATCCCTTCGTGCTTAGAGAATAGGGGAAATAATCTTTTGGACAAAGGTCTTGAACCTTGTTCAAGTTGGTGATCTCCACTACACTACACTTTGGTTGTGTGAGAGTTTGTGTTCTTATTATTGTTATTTTCGCTCTTTTGTTCTTATTGTTATTATTTTCCTTGTATTATGATTGTTTTGAATTTATGATCTTCCTCTTCTAAATCTGTCTATTTACTTGTATTTTGTGCAATTGAGTTGTAATGTTACTTTAATAAAACACCTTGTCTATTGTATTTTTGTATAGAGTTGTATTTTATTTTTTCATATTTTCATTGAATATATATATATATTCTCTAACACACATTAGTTTAAACGTTACATGTTTAAAAAAAATGTAGGTAAGTTATAATAAGATATTTACAAGATATTATTATTTAAATTAATAATATATATAAAAATCTCTTCGTGATTTTATATATATTCTAAACATTCTCTATTAATCTCATATTTTCCTCCACTCTAATTTCTCTCTTTTTTTCTCTTATTCTCTCTAAACTCTTTCAATTTCAATTTTTATAATGGGGTATTCTTTTCTTTGCGACTTAAACAATGTTACAGATAATTGAATGATAAGGATTAGAGTTCGTAGAATGTGGGAGTCTCTTAATACCAAGAAATGGTTTTTATTGATGAGAACGTTGTATCAAAATTTCTTTCCTCAGTTTTCTTTCTATTATCAATTGTTCTGTATTTAATTAATGTGATGTGTGTTTTTGTCACAGACGAGTATATAGAACTTTCAAATGACCATAAAATTTTTTTTGGTTACAACTTCGCTTAAGAGGCTAGAAGAAGGAATGGTTGACATTCCGATCAATGAATTTCAATTCATATATCCAAATTTGATTGATTTACGTGTTAATAATAACACCATCCTCTCAGACATTTCTTCAATCATTAATGATTGTTAATCTTTAAAGTTTTTATTTAAATTATTAATCTTTATATTCTAACATTTCCATCTTATTTTTCTATCATGTTTTAGATGTTGTCTGATGTTTATGTGGTGTGGGTGATATTGAGATTGTTGGAGGTGGTTGGAAAAAAGAGACATCAAAGTTTTAACAAATTAGTGAGTATAAGTTAATCAATGAAAGTAAAATTATAAATATATATGTTTATTATGGTAGTTTTTTTTTTAAATGTCATATTTTATTTTGTTTTTCTATTTAGAAGAAGATGAGGTGACACCCTCTTCCTCTAATATTCTATTTTCTCTATTTTATGGTTTTTTATAATTTGTTATTTAACACTTATTAGAAAAAATCCACATGGTTTACAAATCATTGTGAGTATTATAAATTTAGTCTATAAATAGATCAATTTGATTAACTCAATCTTGCCCAAACACCAAATAATTATATATATTTTTAGTATATTAAATTTAATATATGTATGATCTCATTTATATAAGTCTGTTATACCCAGATTTCGAGCCATGTTAAATGTGACCTCGAAAGCTGGATTCGCAGCGAATGAACTCGTAAAGTCTGAAGTATGTTTCAAGACTAGACATCGAGCCTACAAAGCTGAGACGACTTCGAATATGGTGGCCTCGAAATCCACAGGATCTCGAAGGGTAGCACCCGAGATGCATCTATCCTCAGGGATGACCCCGGATCAGGGGTTCCGAGCCTGACGCGAGTACGATCTCGAAAGCCATGTGACCTCGGGAGATGTCATTAGCTCGAAAGTTGATTTAAGACCTGGGAGAATAAGGCCTTGGAGATATATGATAATAACCTTGAACATCTTCAAGTGTTGTCCATAAGAGACGCGGTCTACATTTATTAATGTAAATCCCCTGAAATCATGGGATATTATTTGATTAGTTATATGCTCCCTGGTCTTCAGGGGACGTTTCCTTTTATATCGGATTACAGGCATTTAAAGCCATTTGATTTATTTGCAAATAAAGAGTAACTACCCAAAATATGTGGGATAGTATTCTGCATTTTTCTCTATAAATGGAGAAGTCATGCACCATTGTAAAGGACCGAATTTTTGAATCTTGAGAGAAAACTCTGAAGAATTCATCCTTGAAGAATTTTCAGAGATCATCTTGAACTTAATAAAAAAGACTCGTGGACTAGGCAGATTTAACTGCTGAACCACGTAAAAAATCGTGTTTTGTATTATCATATTTTTATTGGCCATTACTAGTTATTGTTTACGTGCTCTTCTTTCACTGTTGACGAAAAACGGCGTCAACAAAGTCTATATGCATGCTCCCTATAAATATATATTTAAAACAATATAAATAGTAGAAAGCATAAAATCATACAAGCATGTGAATATTACAGAGATACATAAATACAATAACAAAACCATTAGAGTACTTACGAGATGCGTAGCGGAACAATGACTACACCCTTTGGATTACCTAACATTTTGTCCTTGTTGAATGTTAGGTATTGCAAGGAATCCAAACCGCTTTGAAACAAGACCACAATCTTCGAAGTCTTTCTCTAAAACAACATATTGTTTGTATCGGCATGTCTCAACACATGAGAAGAGATTTCTTAGAGAAAAAACTAAGAGAGAGTGGGCGACTAGGTATAAAATACTAGTAGAGAATTTTTACCTTGTCAAATTCATCTCACCTAATGCATTCTATAACACTAGTATATATAGGCAATTAGCTAGGATATAAAATAGCTTTTAGTTTCCCATTTTATTTTTAATTACTTAATAATTATAATTAATTAACTACTGGTCAAAATTAAGCAATTATAATTTTGACCATTATATAATTCATTTTATTAATATTAATAGCAATTTATCAATAATAACAAAATTGTCCCAATTGGCTATAATACCCTCTTTTGAGACTTTGCAATAAAATCATCAAAGTTTCTTCTATTTTTGTTTTCTCACAAAATATCAATAAATAATTTAACATTATTTATTTTCATTGAACTAGTCAATATGATATTGTTATAATTAATAATTAAATTAATTATTCGAGACTACTAGGCTCATTTTGATAAGAGATGACATGGGGACCATGAATCAATGAACTCAAGCTCCAATAAGTTACCGTGAGTTTATTTATAACAAACAAACTCACTACCTTATTAATTTCTCGTGACTGACTCAAAATTGCACTCTTGAATTCATAGAACGTTTTACACCAAATGTAAATACATTATCCATTGTTATAACCATAATCATCATTCAATCCTTTATAAATGATCTACTAATGAGACGGGTGCAAATTATCGTTTTACCCCTCATTGGTATTTTATCCTTAACTCCCACTAAGTTCCTTGTAAATGATATTTCCATAAACTTAATTATAGAAATGAATACTCTATCATTTAACACTTGAACCAAGCTATAAGAAAATCATCATTTTACTTCTTAGACAGATGCTATAGATTTTATGTCTATGATAAGTACTCCCACTCAATTATACTACCAAATCTCCAATATGTAGGAATGAGCTAGTTCGTAGGGTAAGCTGGTAACGAACAAATTAAAAGACTTGAATAATACTATTAGCGGAATATTAATCACTTAGAATTAAGATTGAATTAACCTATGATCATTGTTGTGATATGATTAGATTAGATAATGATGATACTTACTTATCTTATCAATAATCAATATCAGTTCAGTCCAATGTAACAAAATACATCTGATTTTATCTACTTGGTCAATGTCCTGGATAGGACATCACATCAGATGTGTAAGTAGATCTTATTGTAGATTACTGAATCAGTAAAAATCCAGTGTGCAGATTTACTCTTAGGACAAAAATGCTTTTGATGTAGTAAATAACATATTATAGGATCTTTGTTTATTTTCATGTAATTTACATATTATCAAACAAACATGTAAATTCCTAGAACATGCTCCTATGAAATTGATACAAAACAGAGTAACGTAAAGAAACTTACATTACGCAGTTGAACTGGAACAACTCATTCCTTCAATCTCTCTAACCCTTGATTAATCAGTACAAGAAAAAACAGTGTTCATAACACTTAAAAACTGCTAACCGGGAGTATTGATAACACTTCTGAAAACGCTAACATAGCCCCTGTTATTAAAAGTCATGTCTTTTCTATAACAGTTTTTGAATGTTATGTTCGATGTTATCTTAAACTATTCAATAACACATTTTTAGTTGCTATTATATTCAAATTATAACATTTAGTTAGAGTATTTGGTTATAAATTTGAAGTTTAATCTTATAATTTATGCATAACACTTTTTAACTATTACATTTGATTATTTTGATAACATTTTTAATTTGTTATATTATATAAATTATAACGATTTGTTACGCTTATAATATGTTTCGAAATCATAACATATTAAAAGTCCAGTAATAAAATTTTGTTACTTTATTCAGGATAATATATTTTAAATTTTATTATGATAAGGATACTTATAAGGTTTTTTTAATTAAAAGATTTTCATTATTTTATTTTGATAAAAAAAATCAAAATTAATCATAAAATGTAATTCTCAATAGATTGATAAACCATAAGTATTACATTAAACAATAACTAATTCAAACCATGAATGTGTCTACTTCATGAGATCTTAGTTCTAACTTAAGTTTGAAAGCATAACATAATAAAATTTTATAATCTTGAACAATTTTTACTTCAAAAATGTAAAACAGAAACATTACAAGATACACAAAAGTAAACTATGCATGAAACTTGCTCCATCCTTCAATTCATCATCCTTTGTGCACTTGTCTTTGTTGTGAGTCCATTTTCTTAGCTACAACAAAATTTAAATAATTAATGCTTCAACTTAAAATTAATAGTAAACTAAAAGAGTACATAAACAAAGTTAATTACCTAATTATGACTTTATCAGCTGGCCATGCAATGTTAGTTATGATATCTTGTCTATCTGATAGAGTGAACCACAGGGAAACCAGTCGAAATATCTATAAGCACACTTGTTAGTTTCTTGAGGAATAACAATTACAACAATGACAAATGTCATGTGTAATCCTTTCAGCAGTATATAACATAAAAGATAATAACAAGCAAAAGGTAACTGACTGACTTTGAGAGCCAGATATAAAATACAATAACAAGCAAAAGGATACTAGTTGACTTTGAGAACCAGATAATAGCATGTTACCAAAGAATACTTCGAAAGAAGTAAGAGGAAATCAAGGATTATAAATGTTATTTCCTTTTTTATAGGATTTGTAGTTAATTATGTTTATTACGTTTTATTCTGTAATTAAGAGTATTAGTTGTATAAACCCTATATATATGTAATGGTTATATTACGTTTTATTCTACAAGAAATATAAGGTAGTTTTGTTTTAAAAAAAGAAAGAAATATTTCTTTAACAATAAAAAGTCTCAAGTCCAGTATGACCATCTCAGTTATATAGTGGAGCAAGTACTTGTAGTAGAGATAAACTATGCCCCAGAAGTTCTACTATATAGATTGTAGAATTATACTGAAGTAAAAAAGAAATCTTAACTCATCATTGTACCTGTGCAGATTTTCATTGAAATGGCCACTTTTAGTTTTGCTCACTCTGTGAATTATCTCCCATGTAAAGCAAGGAAAAATTCTAGTTTCCAGCATGCCAAGTAGCCTCATACTGCAAAATAATTGATGACCAAAAAGACAGATGGTAAATACTACACTAGAGAGGTCAGCTGATAATGATATCACCCTTAAGAAAAAGAAAAAAAAAAAAGGGACAACCATGAGTACATGCTTATTTCATGAATTTATAACAACAGGTTAATGACAGATGCAAGAAAGTTGAGCACAACAAACTTTCACTCCTCTTTCATAGATGTCCATCAGAATACAAGTGATAAGGTTTTAAATTTTCACATAACCTTGGCACATGGAACATACAAGGACAATTAAGGTAAAAGAAGTTAATTTTTTGGGAAGAGTGTGATAAATCACTAACAAATCAGTAAATCTCAAAACAACAATCTCTGAAAAAAAAAGAAACCAATCTAGATGGTCAAAACTATTATAACAAAGCTTGTTCAGTTGTATTACTTACCTTTAACTACAATTCAAAGCTAAGTATACATGTATTACTTACCTTGTTGGACAGAATGATCCCATATAAGATGTCAGGTTCATTGATATGAGTGACTGCAGAGACAAGTATCTCAATATGTTGAGGTAGCTGAAGCAAAAGACCAAATAATACACATTAGAGAAATGGTATCAAACCAGAGGTCAAAAGGCCACCAGAAGTACAGGAAGAAAATTTTAAGAAGAGTATGAAAGCATCGAAACTCACAACTGCGGACTTTTGCACATTTAATAGGTGCAAATGACTATTGTTTGCTGGTTTGGTGAATCTTCCTTTGTGTTATGTTTTTCTTCTTGCTAAACTATTGAGATTTGTTTCTAGTTCTTGTAACTGTGTTCTGTTTCTACTTTGTACTACACGCTTCAAGTTAAGAAACTTCAAAATGAAATATATGCATTAGATAGTTACATATTAAAGATGGATACATCGGAACAGAAAGAAAATAAGATAAAATGAATAGCACATTTGGTACAGATCAAAGATACATACATCACCATGAATATTGACTACACAAAAGTCAAAACATGGATCAAATCACGTTTTTAACTCCTATGTATTGAGGATGTCATTGCAGTTAGGTTCAATGTGAAGTATGAAAAAAAAGAAAAAGGGTGGAGGGGAATGTTTATTTAAGAAAACATGATTTCCTTTAAGTTACTTGACACAATCACAATATATAGAACTTGATACTTAAGAAAACAAATTTGCAACTTGACACAAATCACAATAGCTAATTCAACAAAAAAGAACAAGTTTATAAAGTATACTATCATCACTATCAAAACACTACTCGTATCAACAAAAAAGAGTATCAACATCTTTATGTGAATAAAAAAAAGGTTTATGATATTTACCTGTCTAGCAAGGACATTACTTTGTTCACGAATTCAACCTACAGGCTGTGGAACAACCATAAGTATTAGAAACTTCAAAAATAATTTGGACAAAATACTAAATACTAACTACTAATATAACAAAGAAAGGGTTGGTTTGTTTGCTTTACTTCTCCCTAAGTTTTTCTCTCTGTTCTGTTTTATTCAAGTGACTGCAGCAATATTGTTTAGCTTTGTTGTGCAGAGAACTTACTGTCAAGAACGCAAGCCTTTATCCAACACAAGATAAGAATTAAACACAGAATCGAAAACAAAAACAGAACACCAAGATATACGTGGTTCGAACATAGACACAAAGTATCTCTGGCCTACTCCACTGGCAGTCAATCTTATTACTTCTTCAATTTCTCTCTCTTACAACTTTCAAACTCTCTTTACAAGTTTCAGTCTGTACAAAATAGTAGAATGAATTTCTTAAGTCTCAAAACTTAAACAAGAGACTTATATATACAAAAAGAGATCATAACTGAAAAAAAAAAAAAAAAAAACTTAACAGAAAACGGTCAAGTCAACTAAGCTGACTAGAACCAATAACCAACAACAAGCTCATTACTTATTGTAATCTCTACACTAAAGATTAAATTACATGGATTATGATTTTGAACCTTTACATTCTGCTGGAATATATAGCCCTAAAAGCATCTATATTTATATGATTATACGTATACATAAATGGATTAAAAACAAGGTACGCAGTAACAATAGATTTTTTAAGTGTGGAAACATTTGCTAACATACTCTGCATTGAAATAGAGTTCCGAACTAGTATATCATGGAGTTATTTACTTATTTTTGGATTCCAAGTATTCATATTTAATTTTATTATTATTATTTACTTTATGCACATTTAGAACTTATTAATTCATATATATATATATAAACTTACGAGCATATATTGCTGTAAGGTGTGGAATATGTCTTGGTCTTTTATCTTTACACTAAGGTTCTACACATATAAGTGTATTTTTTTTTAAACAACAAAACAAAAGTTATATATATATATATTCTAATTGCTAAAGTTTTAGGGAATGACCACTATAAAATAAAGAAGAAATTATGTAGTTATTGAACTTATTATAGAAAGAAAATTTGATGTGAATGATACAACAAATATAAGTTTTCATAATGCATGATTATGAGCTTTTTGAAAGAGTATTATAATAAATAGGAATTTTCAGAAATTTGGCTGAATATTAAGTCTTTATAAAGCCCAGTATGCATGCTTTAGTATTACAAGAAAAGTAGGTCCAATACAACCAATACAACCAATAATCATTCAACATTATTATAGTTTCAATACATGAAATAACAGAAAACAAAAAATAAACTAATGAAAAAAGAGAAAGAAGAAAAAAAAACCTGCAAGGATATTAATTGTTGAATATCAATATCTAAGTCTCTCCTCCCAGCTAGATTTACAAAAATACTTGGTAATAGAAGTTGTGCAACTTCAACTTTCAAAAACACAATCTCCTGGCATAATCTGAAAGCAGGAAATACAATCTAATAATCCCTTTTCCAACATCCTATGGACAACCTTAGAATCTAAATAATGCTAAAATTTTAAATTATATAATAATCAATCGAAAAAGGTGGATTATTAGCACATCAAATGCATCTATACTCCAATTTCATTCATTTAATCTTTTGGTGCCACATTTGAGATAAGTGATGTCATTGCAAGTATCACTCACTTTTGATTTCTATATATTAGTACTCACACTGTAAATATGCAGTTAAGCAATTATAATACAATAATCCATAAAATCTAAAAGCAAAATAGAGGTGGTTTGTGATGAATGACAATTTTTAAATTGAGAAACTTGTTCCTCGGTCAAATTTTTCGAACATGCCAGTGTGAAAATTTTCTCTACTAGAAACTCAAGCCCATATGGTGCGTTGATGAGATGATCTCCATTTAACATCTCACCAAAAATTTGCTTCTTTTACTTGAAATAATCTGTCATTATGATAGAGATACATAGAATTTTTTATATACATATAGAGGTTATAGAAAACATATTAGAAGAAAAGAAAAACTTAAGTTTAAGATGAAAATACCTGGTTTATAGAATGGAAGATCAAAATAGTGGTATGTTTCCCTGAAAATACAATGAAAAAAGAAAAGGCAAAAAATGCATAATCCATTAGTCAATCCAAAGTGAAATCCCTATGCATCTCTGCTCACAAATGAACAAACAATGCTCTAACACAGCCAATAAACCTCACCTCACAAGAATCAAGGTCCGAAATTGTAAACTCACCAATCTCGGAACCATTGAATTTAATCACCAAAACCTTGCCCATCTTGTTTTGAAACCCAGGCGAATCCGAAACCGTGTAGCCCATTTTCTCTGGTTTGACAATTTTAGCCTCTTTCTCTCTGTTTGAATCAAGGTCAGGGTCTTTCTTCGGAGCTTTGTTCTTGAAAGAGAATTTCCTTTTGGTAACTAGATCAGAGCTCAAACTGTCGAGGCTTGTGGGAGAAGGAGCTGCTTTTGGGTTCCTACTCCAACGGTTCAAAAGAATGGAGAACTTACGGAATGGGCAGAGGAGGAGGCGGTTGGGAATAGTTTAGGTTTTAGATTAGGGATGTAGAAGATTAGATGAGGATGGGGATTCAGATGATTTCATTTTATTTTCGTGATATTAAGTTTGCCGCTTCATTTTGGTGCCTACAACTTTTTTTTATTCCGTGTTTTATTTTATAAATGAAACCGTGTTTTTTTTATGGTACGTAGTTACTTATTTTATTAATAACACTTTGAATATATGTCATTTATTTACCGTAATATATGTTAAAAAATGTTGTAGTGTATTCCTTTCTGTAGCAGAGTGTTATCAAGAAAATTAACTAGATCAGGAACACAGTCTTCCTCACCAAGCCTTTGATCAACCTTGAACTAGTGTGAGGTTGTTCTCAACACATGAGATAGAGATCTAGAAGAGAAGAAGAAGAAGAAGAAGAAGAGAGTGAGTGGCCAAGAAAGGATTAGAGTGTCTAGGTTTTCATTTACCCAATGAATCTATTGAGACTTCCTTATGAAAACCCTAGATATCATATTCCTTATATAGGCAACTTAATGGACTTTATTTAAATTTAAATTAAATAAAAATAATAAACAAAAATAAATCATTGGGCTCCCACAAATGGACTTGGGCCCAATCTCTTTGTTTTGAATCTAAATCCCAATTGGACCTAAATTCAAAACCTTTTTATTTATTTATCTTTTAATTAATTAATTAAATCTTTATTCAAATTAGTTAATTATAATTTGAAACTTGATTTAATATTATTTATTTATATTAACACCAATTTATCAATATTAATAAATTTGCCCAAATTTTCTCTTTTATTCTCTAAATCTTATATCTTTGTAAAAATTTCCAAAATTGACCTAGTCAACTTTAAAAATCCTAATTGATAATTCAATCAATTAATTGAGATATTCTAGATGATTACTCAAAGGTGATGCAGGGACCATGGATCCATGAAATCAAGCTCCAATAACTTATAGTGAATTTATTTAAGAATAATTTCACTACCTTATTAATTCCTCGTGACTCCACTATAGACTCAGAATTTAACTCTTGAATTCATAGAACATATTTTCCAAACCATAGATACATTATCCATTGTTATAACCATTACAGTCAGTCAATCCTCTATCGATGACTTACTAACGAGTTGGGTACAAATTACCGTTTTACCATTCATCAGTATTTTATCTTCAACTCCTACTAAGTTCCTTATAAATGATATTTCCATGAACTTAATCACATAAATGAAATCTCAATCATTTAACCTTTCGATCAAAGCAATTGAGGAAATCATCTTTTTACTTCTCATACAGAAGTTATAGATTTCATATTTATGAATAATACTCAGACTCAATTACACTACTAAATCTCCAAGAGTATGGGCTAGACCATAGGGTAAGCTGGTAATGAACAAGTCAAAAGATTTAAATAATATAATTAGCAGAATATTATCGCACAAAATTAAGATCGACTTAACATATGGTCAACGTTGTGACATTGATTAAATTCGATAACAAAGATACTTATTTATCAATCAATAATCAATATCAGCCCTAGTCCAATGTAACTAAATACATCCGTTCTTATCTATTTGGTCAATGCATTGGCCAAGACATCAGACCTCGAATGTGTAAGTAGATCATATTGTAGATTGCCTAATCAGTGAAAATCCAATGCACTGATCTAATCTTAGGACTCGTTCTTTTGAACATATAATTACAACTATAATCCACTGTGACCTAGTCACTATAATTGTAATTGTCCATATGTCCAGGATTTTGTAAATGTTTGTATTATTTTAATAATCATGTAATAAAACAAGCAAGCAACATGGTTGTCAAACTAAATGATTTCTACTACTTTTATTGAAAATATAAAATTGTGTTACATGTCCTACATGGTTTTATAAGGGCATAAAACCCAACATTTAAACATATAATTATAATTATAATTCACTGTGATCGAGTCACTATAATTGTAACTATACATATGTTCGGGATTTTATGAACATTTGTATTAATAATAATAATTAATCATGTAATAAAATATGTAAACAACACAATTTGATTGAACAAAATGATTTCGACTACTTTATTGATAATGAATGAATTACATAAGAAATATGGTTTATAAGGGCATAAAAACCAACAATATATTACTTATATTTTACATATTTAATTTTGTAGTATATATTTTTATATCCTTAAAATTTTTAAATTTATATTTTATATTGAAAAAATGATATTATCTATCTATATCTGTATCTAAGTATATTTAATTAAGATTAAATATCCATAAAAAGTAATAGTAATTTTATAAAATATCTATAAAAAATAATATTATTATTGTTCTTGCTATTATTATTAATATTTTCATTATTTTTCTTACAATGTGGAAAACAATTATAATAATAGGTGATGTAACACTAAAATTCTTCCAAACCACTATTTCTTTATTTTCTCAATTTTTATTCTACTTTTTCTAATTTATGATTATTAATTAAAGAAATATCTATATATATATCAATATCTATCTATGGGTGCACTCTTAATGGTTACTTTAATATTAACCATTAGATTAAAATTAATGATCCATATTTATAGTTGTTAATTAATATTTCTAAAAATAAAATTTGATTTTTTCAAATTTTTGGAAGGGTTACCTGATGAAAAACATGTATTTATTATGAAAATTTAATATTGTAAACTTTTTATTTTTTTAAATATATGTTAATTTCTAAATATAACTAGGGTCTCTTATTGGTTGGAAACAACATTAATTATGACAAAAAAAAAACTAAATTCGAAATTAATGTAGAAAAAAAATATTTACCTGTTGGTGACTTGCTATACCAAGTCAACATCTTCATAATTGTTAGTACCCATCTATGGGTAGTAACCATTGAGAAGTCTTCCATCTATCTATATGATTACTTTTTATTAAAACCTCAATAGATTTACAAAATATATCTTAACGTCATATATAATTTAAATTTGAACTCTAGTTTGATTTATTTGTTTTTTTAAAAAAAAAAAGATTTGAATTTTTTATTTAAATGATATATAATGTATCTATACATTTATATTATTTATATAAAGGGTAGCCCCAAAGAAATGGTGTGACACTCTAAAATTGCTCTAAATCACTATATTTATTTTCTTATTATTTTATTCAACTATTTAAAAAATATATAATTTTAAACTACTTTTAATATATTTAATAATAATCGTAATTAACTCTATTTTATTTTAGTTTCTAAATATTTATCTATATATATATCTATTTGTAACTTTTTGATAAAATACGAGATCCAAAAATTAATTTTTTAAAATAAAGGGTCTAAACAGGTAATTGAATACATGCGGTTCAAAAAATCTATCTATATACACATATTTTTATTGTTTTGACAAAACACAAGGCCCATAAGTTAATTTTTTAAAATAAAACAAATTTTTAATAATTTATTTTACCATTTTAAAAATAAAGTGTCCAAATAAGTAATCAACGAAAATACATGCGGTTCAAATAATATATCTCTATATACCTATTTTTAATATTTTGACAAAACATTAGGTCCAAAAATTAATTTTTTAAAATAAAGGGTCTAAACAATACATGTGGTTCAAATAATATATCTATATATAGCTATTTTTTACTTTTTGCCAAAACACGAGATCCAAAAGTTCATTTTAAAAAAAAAATCAAGATTCCAAACGGGTAATCGACTAAAATAGAGGGTTCAAAATGATTTGAACCCATACACAAAATATATATTACATAAATAATTTAATTTTTATAAAGAATTTTTAACCTTTTGAATACATACATAATCCAAAAGTTAATTTTAAAAAATAAAATGTCAAAACGGGTGATCGATATTGAAATAAAGTTTTCAAATAATCGATTTATCTATTCCTATTTTTATTCTTTTGACAAAACATGAGGTCTAAAAGTTAATTTTTATAAATAAAGGGTAATCGACCAAAATAACTATTATAAAATTCTACGCGAAGTGTGGTTATATTTTCTAGTTAAAACATAATTTGAATTTTAAATATCCAATCCGCCCATAGCACCAGATCACTTAGACCATCTTCAATGAGAGATGTAACTATTGTGCTATATTTAGCACAAAAA
Source organism: Humulus lupulus (assembly GCF_963169125.1). Taxonomy (NCBI): domain Eukaryota; kingdom Viridiplantae; phylum Streptophyta; class Magnoliopsida; order Rosales; family Cannabaceae; genus Humulus; species Humulus lupulus. The sequence continues at coordinate 43,053,516 of NC_084802.1, forward strand.
AATCAATATGTGATATATTTGACGCAATTTTTAGCGCTATGCTCCAATGCACAATTCTAAAAGTTGATGCAAAAATTAATATTTCATTAATCCTCATTTGATATTTATTGAAAATATACAAAAAGCAATAAATTTACTCTATATTATATTGTTGATAGTTAAAGATAATAATAAATAATAAGATAAAAAGTCTAGCATTTAATGATGATAGATATAGATAATAATAAAAGGGATATTTGCGGCAAAAATCACCAAGTAGTTTCAATTGTTGCACTTAAATCATCAAGTAATTTTTTTCGCGGCATAAATAATTTCTGTCAATACTTTGTTGCAACTGTTAGTATTTTTCTATTAAGAGTGACGTGGCACATTCTTATTGGCTCTAGGTAATTGATGTGACATTTGTATAAGTTATTTTATTAAAATATCTAATTTATTTTAAACTAAATAAATTAAAATGGAAACTAATATAAATTTTTTATTTTTTAATATTGATAAAATAATTTAATTTATTTTAGATTCTATTTTAATTTATTTAGTTTAAAATAAATTAGATTTTTTAATAAATTAACTTATAAAATGTCTCATCAATTACCTATAGCCAATAAGAATGTGTCACATCACTCTTAATAGAAGAATACTAACACCTACAACAAAGTATTGAAAGAAGTGATTTATGCCACGAAAAAAATTACTTGATGATTTAAGTGCAACAATTGAAACTACTAGGTGATTTTTGCCACAAGTATCCCATAATAAAATAATAAAAATGACATAAAAGTAAATAAAAAAAGTGTAGCATTTATGGTGATACAAAATATGCATCATGCTATATTGTGTGCAAAATTTGGCTCAACTTTTAGAATGTGCCAAATTTGGCACACCATTCACTACTACAAAAAATGATTTTTAGGGCTCGCATTGTGAGTTTTATTTTTAATTTTGAAAAAAATAATTGGTAGCCAAAGCTCCCGTTTGAGCTCTGACAATGATAGAGGCACCACCACCTCACGGTGTAGGTTTAGAAAAAACGATGACTAGGATTCGATGCCCAAGTCTTGGGGAGTGTCGTGGTGGTGGTGGTTCTTCTTGGAAAGGCCTATAGTGGTTGTATTTGCATTGTGATTTCTCGTACCTCCATGGATTCTGGTGAACGTTGACTTCCAATTCCGATGGTTATTGAGTTTGATCCTTTAGTGGGTTTTGACGCCCAAAGCACATGGAATAGAGTGGTGGTGGTCCTTTGGGTTGGGGTGCCTCGAGGCGTTCGGAAAAACTCGGAAGTGTTTGGGAAACTTAGCACCACCGCGACTTCGAACGGCTCTAGGCGACGGAGGATGGCGCGTGTGGGGCTGGGCTCGCGGGGGTCAAACATCGGCGACCTTCTGCGTCCACTGATTTGGTGCGTGTCGACAATGGATGGCAGTCGGGCCTCGTATTGACGCAAGCGGGAGAGAGAGGGAAAGAGGTGGCTGCTCCATGTTTTCTTCTTCCTTTTGTGTGCTGATGATAAATGATGCCCTAATATAGCCCCAATTCGAAAGTGATAAGAAATTTTTGTCCTTTTTTAATTAAAGGTTTTTAGGACACATTTTGGGAGCACTTAATAATCTTTTAGGACAACCAAAGTGAGCCCTTAAAGTCACCACTCATATTATATACTTAAATTTTCTATTCAGGTTTTATAGAACCCACATATGTTTTTAGGACACTCATTGCGAATCCTAAAATGTGTTTTTTAAGGACTCTCGATGAGAGTCCTAAATACTCCAGAGATAATTTTTAGGATTTACATTTAGGTGCGTGTCCTAAAAAGGTGACCCGTAAAGAGTATTTTGTAGTAGTGATTGGAGAAACATTTTTGTAATGTGAGTTATATTTTAGCAATGCATCACCAATTTGACACTCCATTGGAGATGCCTTACCTCCATTGTCCGCACTCCACTCCTTCCATTTCTGACTACAATTCTTCCCTTTCAAGCGTGACTAAAATAGAAATAAAATAGTGTAAAATAAGAAATAAAGAACCATGATTAAAATAGGAAACATAATAATGTAAAAAAGTTAATTTATATCATATTATAAACTAATGAGTGTGTAAAATAAGCCTCTTATAACACATAACTCATAAAATATGACCCCTTAAATTCAAAGGAGAAACAAAACAATGATATAAACTTTTCTTATTAATCGCACCTAAACAAGCTACATTTTATCTACTAATTAACAATACATAAAATACATGCATATATGTTAGAAAAAGAAATATATGAGTATACTAAAACGAAATCACATCTATATAAAACCAACATGCAAAGCAAATCACCGCAAACTACATTATCTATGTCAAAATACAAAAAGAAACCAAACAATATACTAACATGTGCAACACTCTTCAAAACTATCCATTGCACCAACAACACAGGAAAATTCAAAGCACATTATCAACAAAATATAATCCCTACATCACAAACAGAAACAAAGAAGTGTAAAAAATTAATAATTTTTTTAATTTATATCATATTATAAACTAATGAATATCTAAAACCAAATTACAGGGCAATTAATGTCCTTTTTGTTTGTTGTAGCCATATACTAATAGGAATGACATGTTAGAAGCTTGTGATTCCCTGAAGTTTAGACTTATTTACAACATATATATACATACACACACAAAAATACACATTTTGATATTTGTATTGGCGTAACTTTTTGGTTTCTATTTCTATAACTACCACTATATTTAAGTGGTAATCTTTATTTCATTACCAATATATTTATGTGTTAATTTTTTTTTATACAAACAATTATAGTAAACAAAATGATAACAATATCTAATTGGGCATGCGATTGCTCTTCTCTCTCTTTCATGTCGAGGAGGAAGAAGACGAATATGAAGCCTACATCAAGAACATCGATTTGAGAGCCCCCTTCAAACCAAAAAAGTGACGAGTTGACTGACCTAGAGGAAGTAGATATATTGTGCAAGAAGATTTGAGGATTGAGTACTTACAGAATAACACTACTACAAAAAAGGTCTTTCTCTGCGGTTTTTTTACTCAATACACTGCGGTTTTCGAGAGTATTGAAAATCGCAGTGTATTCGACCGCAGAGAAAAGTGTTACGCAAACCGCGGAGAAAAGCTACACTTTTCTCTGCGGTTGTAGTAAGCCAACCGCGGAGAAAAGAGAGCTTTCTCTGCGGTTCTAATAAGCAAACCGCGGAGAAAAGAGAGCTTTCTCTACGGTTTGTTTATTAGAACCGCAGAGAAAGCTCTCTTTTCTCCGCGGTTTGCTTATTAGAACCGCAGATAAAAGGGCTTTCTCAATAAAAAAAAAATTTAATTTCGGTTGATAACCAAGCATTTTTAATAAAAAAAAATTAATTTTCAATTTTAATAAATAATTATTTTCAATAGTATAACTAATTTGTTAAATTATTATATATACATTTCATATCTAATACAAAATAAATGGCTAGTAATGAATCAAAGACTTTAATCATTCTAACCAATATAAGTTAGCACTTTAATCTTACATACATACAAAAATATAGATTTCATAAACAAATGGCATTAATCTAGCTAACCAATCACTTTGTAGTGGTAGTAGATCCTCTTTGACATTGAATTGCTTTTTGTCAAACCACTGCAAAATTGAAAAGTTAATATAGATTAGATAATTAAATACAATATCTAGTTTTTCTTAAGCAAAAAAGAGTTTAAAATATAACATACTTTCTTCTTGATAACTTCTGCTGGATTCGGTGCATTTACAAGATCATAAATGTATCTTAGTACATAATAACCACATTCATGACTTTCAGGTTGTTTTGGACAAGAACCTCTCACCAATTTTGTAAATGTGCCGATGTATTCATTTTCCAAACATTGTGCGTATGCTCTACAAAAGTTAAAATTAATTAAATACATATTATGCTCTCAACTTTTAAAAATTAATAATGCATACATTACAAATGAAGAACTTACTTTTCCATAACCTCCGTAATTATTGGTGGAGATTTATGATTTTTTAAAGGGTCCAAAATTATGGTCATCCCCCGCATCATCACGAGCACCAACATCCAATGTCGACTAAAATAATAATAAAATATGATTATTATAAAATTAAAATTCAACCATAGTAGTGATAATGTTTAAGTAGTTCGTTCTTACTCAACAATCCAAGGAATGAAATATATTTGGCCTCGTCTATCCATAGTCATCATCCATTTGGCTATAAGATCCACCGTATAGTTTTTACTTTCATCATTGCCAATAGAAAGATGTTCGGTGTCAAAAAATTTATATAATTGTAGTGAATTTGGGTGCATGCTTTCCCAAATGCATCTGTAGAGAATCAATCATTCATATTACATTTTCAATTAATAAATTAATATCGTCAAAAAAAAATTGGGCAGAGTTTCCTCTGTTTCTATAGCATATCCAAAATTATTAGAACCTATACATTCAATTCAGACAAAGCATACAACAAACAACATGCATGTTCTCAACCATAAGCCACTACAGCACACAAAATTCGCGGAACCTACTTCACTAAGACACACATGTTCTCAACCTTCTGTTATCTCCGCAGCACACAATTTCATCTCAGAACTTACTTCACTACGGATGAATATCTAACATATTCAAACTCCTCTAATATTTTTTAATGACATAACGGATTGATACATACCTCATACCAAACAGCATAGCTGAGGATCCAATATTATCCATGGAGGTTGCTTGATAAGCGTCTTCCGAAGTGATGAAGATAGCCTCGCGTTCTCCTATAAACTCCGGGTCAACGGGAACTTGTACAACCCCATCTATTCCTTTATTGGAATAATACTCCTTCACTATAAATTTTAGACTCAGATCAATTTTGTCCCATTGGTTATCTGTTAACCAATTTGAAGGTTCTGGTTGAGTTATTTCAGCGAGGATGACTACGTGAGATCCAACTGTTCAGGTGCTAAATCAGTTCGTATACCCATATCAACAAGATCTAAACGACTAGTTAAACCATCCTTAGTTTTACTGGGAATATCAAGTAATGTACCTATAATACTTTCGCACACATTTTTTTCTATATGCATGACATCCAAACAATGTCGAACAAGTAAATCTTTCCAGTAAGGGAGACGAAAAAAAATTGATTTCCTTTGGAAACATCCACTTACTTTCTTATTTTTCTGCATTTTTCCATACTTGAAATCAATTTTCTCTACTTCTTTAAGAATTTGTTGCCCCGAAAGTGGCAAAGGAGCAACACCTTGTTCTTTATCACCATCAAATGCTTTTTTTTTGTCTCTATAATGATGATTTAGGGGCAAATATCGTCAATGACCCATATAACAAATTTTGTGCCCATTAGACAGACGAATAGCCTTTGTGTTAGTGCAACATATTGGACATCCGTGGTAACCTTTTGTGCTTAACCCTGATAGATTACCATTAGCTGGGAAATCATTAACAGTCCACAACAAAACAGCTTTTAAGTTAAAGACTTCTTTCTTAAAACTATCATATGCCTCAACACCATTTTCATACAAATATTTCAAATCATCAATTAATGGTGCCAAATAAACATCTATATCGTGTCCCGGTTGTTTTGGGCCTGAAATCATTAACGTGAGCATCAAAAACTTTCTTCTCATCACTAACCACGGAGGAAGATTGTACATAACAAGGAAGACAGGCCACGAACTATGCCTACTACTTAGAGATTTATGTGGATTTACACCATTGGCAGCTAGACCTAGACGAAGATGTCTTGCTTCAGTTTTAAATTATGGATTTAAGTTATTAACTTTTTTCCAAGCCTGCGAATCTGTAGGATGTCGAAGTTTACCATCTTTCACTCGCCTAGTCTCATGCCATATTAAGTTTTCAGAGTGTTCTGCACTTCGATATAATCGCTTTAGCCGCGGAATCAAGGGCAAGTACCACATCACTTTTTGAGGAATAAGTTTCCTGATCTCCTTACTCTTGTTAGGTTTGTAGCGGGGTGAATCACATTCTGGGCAAGTGTCCATGTCTGCATACTCTTTACGATATAACACACAATCATTCGGACATGCATGGATCTTCTCATACTTCAAGCCTATGCAATTTAAAGTTTTCTTCACTTCATACGTAGACTCAGGGAAGCAATTATCTAACGGCAAAATCTCTTTAAAAGCAGCTAAAAATTGACTAAAACATTTATCACTAACTCCATTTTCTGCTTTTATGTTGTAAAATTTTACCATCGTTGGTAATCTTTGTTTCAGACAACCATTGAATAATGGTTTATCTGCATCTCTAACCAATTTATCAAATTTTGAAGGATCATCAACAAACTCTTCTTGTGCTTCATCGAGCAATTCCATAGGATGATCGTCAAAATCACTATAACCCAAATCATCAACCCCTCGCCTCCCGAATGGATATGGATTATTATTTTTCAATGATTCCCCATGCCAATACCATGTACGATAACTTGTATCAAATCCCCGACAAAATACATGATTTTTTATCATGGTAATATTTCCTTTTGTTCCATTACCACAATCTATACATGGACAATGAATTCTTTCCGGATCACTACAATTTGTTTGGCAAAATTCTAAAAATTGGTTGAATCCGTCTTGAAATTGTTGTGTTTCTCTATTCTCAAGAATCCATGACTTATCCATAATGATAATATCTACCTAATTCCTAAATTGATAATGAAAAGAAAATTAGTATAGTAATACTCTAAAATTATGTTCAATTATTAAATTATAAAATGAAATGGACAGAGTTTCATTTATTTCTATGACATATTCAAAATTCATATGTATTTAAAATTTCAACAAAAACAAAAACATTATTATTATATATAGTAACTTATAAAACATGTTCAACCAATATCATCAAAAAAAAATTGGGCAGAGTTTCCTCTGTATTTATAGCATCTCCCAAGTTATCTACCTATAAATTCACATCAAACAAAACATATAACAAACAACATGCATGTTCTCAACCATAAGTCACCGCAGCATACAGAAAATTCACAGATCCTACTTCACTAAGGCACACATGTTCTCAACCTTCTGTTATCTCCGCAGTACACAATTTTATCTCAGAACCTACTTCACTATGGATGAATATCTAATATATTCAAACTCCTCTAACAATAGTTTGTAAATATATATAAAAAAAAAAAATTAAGTAGTAATTACTACTTACCTTAAAAATTAATATTCACCAATTTCAACCTCGAACAAATATTTCAACCTTGAGTGGGAGCTCACACTCAAACAAATATTTCCTACAATAAAAAGTTAAACATTAGTAAATATATGGTAATTGAATTTATCCTAAAATAATATAATTAACAAAAATATACTTTAAAAAAATCATTACCTAAATAATATACAAAATTATGCAAGCACTAATTTTTAATATAAAAAATTATGTAAACAACATTATTCTAAATAAAATAATACAAAAATACCCTAAACCGAAATATACATTAAATAAATCAAGTTTTAGTGATCAATACACGTTTTAAACAATGAAAATGTCCTCCAATCCTATATAAAATTTCAAAAATATTACAAAAAATAACCATATGATCATACATAGAAACCACCATTAAACCCACACAATATTTCTTCATTTTTACCCTAAAACTTCAAAATAACTCAAGATTAACTATATATACATGATTTCAAGCAGTAATATGCAAAGAAATGGAAAAAAAAACAAAAAGAAATAGACAATGTGGGTACCGTGGGTAGGGACGGCGTGGGGAGAGAGCTTCGGCCGTGACCTTCAACAAAGAAGAAGATGGGAAAATGAGTGGGAAAATAGGTTTTTTGGGCTTTAGTGGGTGGAGACCACCTTTCTCCGCGGTTTTATACCCAAAACCGCAGAGAAAAGTGGACATTTCTCTGCAGTTTTGGGTATAAAACCGCGGAGAAAGGTGGTACACTTTTCTCTGCGGTTTTATACCCAAAACCGCGGAGAAAAGTGTCCCGTTCAAACCTTTCACTGCGTTTTTTTTTAAAAACCGCAATAAAACAGGGCGCGGACATTAAATATACATTTTTTGACTCTTTCAAACCTTTTCACTGCGCTTTTTATTTATTGTTTAAAAAAAACCGCTGAGAAAGGCTATATTTGTAGTAGTGTAAGGTATTGATGGTGGATCTAGTTCAGGGTCCATCGGTGGTTTTTGAGGAAGGAAGTGTTGAGGTGGATCTCTTTAATTCTGAAGGCGCAAATCCTGTGGAGTGGGTTGATGCCGTAGATCAGTCTAATGTATTTTAGGAGAAATCGAAGGAGATCTGGTCTCATTTCAAAGATGTTCAATCCGCTAGCTAGGGTACTCAATTGCATTATGTGAGCCCTATTAACAAGGAAGGTAAGCTAATGGCTCAAGTAGATGTTCAAGAGGTTGAGACTGAAGCGCAATACTGGAAAACTGTTATTATCTGTGTTGTTTTGGGAGCTAATCCTCCATTCATTTGAAGGATTTGTGAAGGGATATGGGGAACGTTGGGGGTTGATAGGATGGTTAGAATGAATTTAGGGTTTACAATTGTGAAATTCAGGGATCAAGTGACTAGAGATCTAGTGTTGGAAGTAGGGGTTATCCATTTTGATAAAAACCTCTCATTCTGTGACCTTGGTCTACTGACCTCGATTCATTAAGGCTTGTTCATTATGTTCCTGCCTGGATTAGGCTACATGATTTGGGTTTGCAATATTGGGGAATTAATTATCTTTAGTGCCTTAGTGAGTACTATAGGGAAACCAATCATGGTAGACATGGTTACAAGGGATAGGTCTATGATCAAATTTGCAAGGGTGTTGGTGGATGTGGTTATCTCAGATAAGCTACCTAAGGTGAACAATTTTATTAATGAGCGAGGTCAACTAGTTGATCAAAATGTAGAGTATGAGTGGCTGCCGACTAAGTGCTCTTGTTGTGGCAACTATGGTCACGGGGAAGCTAGTGGTAAGAAGGCTTTGAGGCAGGTTTGGGAGAGGAAGGACAAAACTGAGAAGATAATCCTTTAAAGACAACACGAGTTGAAATCCAACAGACTTGTCACAACGTCAACACAAAATCTCTTTCAGGTGTTTAGAAGGTAATGTCTTCATCATCTGTGGCTAGGAGTGGGGAATGGGTAACCCCTAAGAAGATAAGGGGAGGTAACAGGTTAATGGTAGCTGCATCAACTCAATCCGAAAATTCATTTAGTGTGTTACAGGCTGAAGTGGAGAATGTGAACAAAGTAGCTTCTAAACAATCCAAATCTCTTGAGGGATTTTTGCAACCTCCTTTGTTGGAACATTAGGGGATTGAATAATAGGAATAAATAGAGGTTGGCTTTGGATCTCTATAGAGTGAATAAAATTGGTATAAGGACTTTGCTGGAGACAAAAATGAGAGAGGATAGAATAAAGTATATGTTGTTGAATTCATTTCTTGGTTGGGATTACCATAGCAGTTAGATTATAGAAAGGCGCATTTTGCTCTTTTGGAAGAAAAACTTTATGAAGGTTCACATTTTGGAGGAAAGCGCTCAGTTTGTGCATTGTACAGTTAAAGTTTTCGGTCAGACTCAGGAGTTCTGTTTGACGATTGTGTATGACTTTAACACCATTGAGGAAAGAAGAGTTTTATGGACTAATTTGGCTAAGTTAACTTTCCTTGTTCAACCTTGGATAATGATGAGTGACTTTAATTCTATCTTTTATTTTGATGATAGGATGGGAGGTCGAGGTATTATTGAAAAGGAAATGGAGGTATTATTGGCTTACTCTTGGGTTGTCTGATGAATTGAAAAGTTTTGGGTCTCATTATACTTGGTATAATAACCAGAAGGGAGGGACTAGAATTTACTCTAAGCTAGATAGAGTTTTTAAAAATGAGGCTTGGCTTGATTTGCATCCCAATGCTGAAGCTATCTTTCAGTGGGAAGCTATCTCAGAACATTGTTATTGTATCGTCAAGACTATGGTTGTTGGTATGCTTGGGTATAAACCGCTTAGAATTTATAATACGAGGACTGAAAATGAGTTATTTAAGGAGATCGTGATGAAGGATTGGTGCAAGCCAACACAGGGGACTGGGTAGTTTCAGTTAATGCTAAAGTTGTCGAGGCTTAAGCATATTCTGAAAAGATTCAACATGGAAGTGATTGGGAATGTTTAGATGGGTTATGATGTAGTCAAAGATCAATACCAAAGAGCTCAATTAAAATTGCAGCTCAATCCTTCTATAACTGTTTTGCGGCAGGAGGCTCAAATTAACTATATTCATCATGCCAAAGTATATGAAAGTTTTCTTAGACAGAAAAGTAAGGTCACTTGGCTTAAGTTTGGTGATGAAAGCACAACATGTTTTCATGCTAGTTTGAAGAAAATAGAATAGCCTATTTCATGGACAATCAGGGCAACATAGTTAATGATTATGAAGCAGTTGTGGCTCATATTTTGAATCATTTTAAGGGTTTCATGGGCAGCCCAAGCACAACTTGTTCTCTGATTTAGTAGCAAGTTATCGAGTTTCGTCCTAGATTGGATTTGGACAAACAAATTGGCCTAGTTAAGCCGTTTACTACAAAGGATGTTAAAACTGCTTTGTTTAATTTCCACTCTCATAAGAGTCCTGGGCTGGATAGATTTGGTTCAGCCTTATTTAAAGCTTTATGGAAAGATATAGGTGAAGAAACGCCCATAGCAGTGTTGAATTTCTTTGAAACATGTCATATTTTTGCTATTCTTAATAGTACATTGCTTTATCCAATTCCTAAGGTTGATAGGCCAACCAAAGCAGTGGATTACCGTCCTATAGCTTGTTGCAATACACTGTACAAGTGCATTTTTAAAATGCTTTGTTCTAGGCTTTTTGAGGTTTTTTCGTTTATGATAAATAATAATCAAGGTGCTTTCATTAAGAAAAGATACATTACTCACAACTTACTTATTTTGCAAGATCTTATTAGAGGGTATAACATGAAGGGTATCTCGTCTAGACGTGTGATGAAAATTGATCTTAGTAAGGCCTTTGATACTATTGACTAGAATTTCTTTGAAAACTTAATGATTTCTTACTGTTTCCCTAGTAGATTTACATCTTGGGTGATGATCTGTTTAAGAGGAACCTCTTATTCTCTTATGATGAATGGAAGAATCCAAGGGAGCTTTAAAGGAGAAAAATGCCTTAGGTAAGGATACCCTATATATCCTTTACATTTTGTCCTTGTGATGGAATACTTAACTAGACTTTTACTACAAGCATCTCACATGCCCGATTTTTTGTTTTATCCTCTTTGTAAGATACTTAACTTGGTGAGTCTTTGTTTTGCTGATGATCTTATTATCTTTTGTAAAGGGACTCTAAAAGTGGTCAAGATCGTTAATGATGCCTTTTCTAAGTTTTGTAATGCTTCTGGCTTAACAATGACAAAACTAAGTCTCACATATATCTTAGAGGGGTGGGTGTTGTAGATAAGATATATATTCTAGAGGTTGTCCAATTTGAGGAGGGATAATTTCCATTGAAGTATCTAGGTGTTCCTATGAGACCAACTAAATGGAAGGCATCAGATTGTTGTCAAATAATTAAGAAAATTCAACTGAAGCTTTATAATTGGGCAAGTAAGCAACTTTCTTTTGTGGGTAGAGCTCAGCAGATACATGTTGTGCATTAGATGTTATTGGATGAGCATTTTCTTGCTGCCTCAAGGTGTTGTTGAAGAGATTGATAAACTTTGCTAGAATTTTCTTTGGGGAGAAAAAGGAAATTCTAGTAAGATGCTTCTTACATCTTGGGAGCAAGTGTGTCTTCCTAAGATATTTGGAAGAGTGTGTCATAGAGAATGGCCTAAATGGAACAAAGCTTCCTTGGCTAAGTATATTTGGGCTATTGCTACTAAGAAAGATATGCTTTGGGTGAAATGAGTTGAAGTTACATGCTAGCTAGTATTGGAAAAAATTAATGAAGCTTAAGAGTATTTTTTCCCAAACTGATTTGTTAGCTACAGATGTTAATGCCAGATTCAAAGTGAGCAAAGTCTGTATGATAAGGGCATTTTATATTTGTTATCATTTCACACTTAGATAATGTTAATTTCTTGTGGTTTTAGGTGTTCTTAGCTTTGTTTTATGAGTCTTTAATTTCTAAGGCATAAAATATTTTATAAGGTATTATTGATGAAGTTTATGAATTTTTGTGGTCAGGGATTGGCATGAAACAATAGGACTCGAGAAAATGAAGTTTGTGACGAGTTTGAAGTGTTTTAGAAGTCCATAAACCTGAGGTTCGAGCTCAAAGTTGAAGATTATGAAGAAAAAAGCATACAAGTAGAAAATTGGGTTGTGGCCGCAGCCAGACCTATTCCAGGACGTGACCTGGGAGTCAGAGACTAGTGGCTGCAACCACCATAAACCTCTGGCCTTGGCTAGGATGCGCATTTTTCCAGATTGGTCTAGTGGCCGCGGCCACCAAGAAATACTGGCTGCGACCTATTATAGAATTTTTTTCTTAAATTTAATTTTTAAATGTAATTTTTAATGGGTTATAAAAGGGATTAGGGATAACTTTTAGAATAACTTTGGATTGCGAATTTTAGAGGCTAGAGCAGCAGAGGAGGAGAAAAGACATCATCATCTACATTCTTCAATCTAGTTTTTTTCTTCTTCTCAAAACTTCTTTATTTTCATTGAATATTTATGTTTGTGAATATGAATGTGATTATGGAGTAGTTTTATTTGTAGTTGAGGGTTATTTCAAAACCCTAGACATGAGATCTTGAATGCAATCATAAATTTTATTCCTTTTATTCCCTTATATTAAATTGCTTCTATTTTTCTATTTTAATGCTATGAATATTGTGAGATCTTGTTAGGTGGCCAACTAATTAGGGTTTTGCATTATTCTACACTACAAGAAAAATGCTTTTTGGCGGCGACAATATTAGTGGCGACCACAAATCGCTGCTAATAATGTCAATATTAGTGACGACAAAGCATGCTCGCCGCTGATATCACATCGAATATTTTTTTTTTTAATTTACAATATTATTAGAAGTGAAATTTTTGATATTACGAGTGACACATGTAATTTACAATAAATTCAAAAATACTCAAAAAAATGTGGGAATTTTCCCACCAAATTCTTTCAATGGACTATTAGCAGCGACACATGTCGCTGCTAATAGTCGCCACATGTCGCTGCTAATAGTCACCACGTGTTTTAAAATAACATCAGCGATGACTATTAACGGCGACATGTGTCGCCGCTAATAGTCCCCACGTTATCCCTTGCATAGCCGACCCTTCTTCTTCATTTTTAAAAATCCTCATTCTCTTCTCTCTCTCTCTCACTAGCCCATGCCTCCCTAAACCTGATTAATCAATTCAAATTATGCTCAAAAAGTGCAATTACATGTTTAATATATTCACGTATGCCGATATATCGCAGTATAGGGGCCGATATATCGCCTACGGAAGATACGAAAAATACGTCGACTTTGTACGAATGATCGAACCAGCCTCGGGAATGCTGGGAGAGGCGATATATCACCTATAGGGGTGATATATCGACCCCACCTATGTTTTTTTTAAAGTTCGGTTTATCAATTTTAAAAATAGCCTTAACCTCTTGACTAGCCTCTGAACATTTTTGACCGACTCTTAAGCACCTGTTGAATGAATATAGAAATATTTTTCAATTAATATTCATTATTTTATTCAAGCTAAGATGAGGTAGTTTCACTCCTTGAACTCTATAAATATGATCTAGTACCCAGCCATTTCTCTCATTCTTCAAGCTGTGTTCAGAGCCTTCAAGTTGCTAGGTTTACTATAGAGTGATACACTTGGGTTTGGGATAAAAAGTTTTATCATCTTAAGCTTTATAAACACTTGGGAAGTGAGATTTAGAGTGTGTTTTCAATATCGAGGTGTAGATCGGTTCTAGTACATCCAAAGGTATTCCTATTCTTAAGTTCATTTCTGTATGGTTCTTTAGTTTCCTTTAGTTTTCTTTACTCAAATCCTAACTTGTTGTTTTCGATTCTTGGCTAGGTATTTAAGTTCTATGAACTTAAGGTCTCTTTTTGGTAAGCTTCTTCTTCTTGATGGTTTAGTTCTCTCCTTTTCATCTCTTTTCTTTAGAAAAACTCACCATTCTTATTGTTGGTTTTAGGAGTGTTCCAAATCCCGTCCTTGTTCTCAAATATCTCGGTGTTGGTAAGGAAAATAGGATAGATTTTATATGTTTATATGATATGTTATGTTTATGTTATGATACGTTTACGTTATGTATAGTATGTTTATAGTTCTTGGGCATATGACTTGCTTGGCTAGCAAGCCCCACAAATCTATGGGCGTATGACTTGCTTAGTTAACAAGCCCTAAGAATTATGATGGCCATTGCAGTTTTATATGATAAATGTTTTATAGTATATGTTTTGTAGTCTTATGTTATGTTTTATGTTGTATGTGCTAGTAGATTTTCCTTGCTGGGCATTAGGCTCATTCCTTTAATTTTTATGTATGCAAGAAAATAGTTATGGTGGCGGAAGGATTCATGGTAGCTTGGCTTGTGTATTGATGATGAAGGGATTCGATGGACTACGTGACGATTTGAGGACGACGTTATTTTTAGTCTCTTTAAATTATGTTTTTATGTATTTTCCGCATTTAGCTTTGTAAACTATTTCCTTTAGTTTAATGTTATGTTTTATTTTAAAACAATGGGATCCCATATCACTCAAATATGTATTTCAATATTTACTTTGGAGTTTTTAATAAAGTTATGAATATTCCTTATGTATGTTTTATTTAAATTAGTAGCCATGTCTAGAAGTTTTAATGGTCCAAGGTCTTAAAATTAGTGGGTCATTACAGTTGGTATTAGAGTAAACGATTCATTCGAATGAAGTTCTTCTTGATATACACGCTCAAGCTCTGAATCTAATCGCCAATGTAAGTATTTGTGTTATAGTTATTATGTTTATATGTATAGCTAACGTTTTAGCCTTATGTTTTAAGTTAAGAATGAATGGAGCATTAATTTATGGGGATATCCGAGCCATTAAGGCCTTGAAAAGAATTAGAGAGCCAAGAAATACCATAGGAGTGCTAGAAAGAATCACTCGAAGACTACTCTTATTCCATAGGGAGAAAGGTCACCTCCAAGAAACTAAGCAAATCATGATGAGAGCTATGGAGCAATATGTTTTAGTGATTAGACTTTTTAAAGATTATCCTATTGTAATTGCAGCCTTAGAAGATATATGGGAGACTATAGATGATGAGGATGAATTATCGGTAGCTATGAGATATTATTTTCTCATACTTAGATTCACCTCTAAGATGGAATTCCAATTCACAAACGAGCAAAAACATAGAATCTTTACGAATCTTCCTCGAGGGCATTTTGAGGCTCAAAATAATGATGACTATGAGGAGATAGATTATGATATGTTAGATGAAGGATCAAATGTAGAAGATCCCAATTTTTAGAATTGATTTTTTCTTTTGCAATCATAATAAATAATAAATTTAATAAATAATGACCAAGTTCGGTGAGGGTGGATACAAATCAATGGACCGTGTTCCATATTGAGAGCTAGGGGGCCATAGTAGTGGGAACGATTTCACTGATCCCAGCCCTCCCACAATATGGTTACCTTTGGAACAACGACGAGTTTCGTGCCTGAGAATTAGTCATATAGGATGATTAGAAACAGACTTAGAAAATAATAAAGATGACTTATTTTTTTTCGAAGTATAGAAACACACCCTAATTAAAGGAAGGCTTATATAATTCTTTTCATAAGAAATCATAATTAATAGGTTTGAGTTATGTTTGCTTAGATTAAGTTTTTCCTTAGAGCCTATTAGGGTAAGTTCTAACATGTTTCTTCTCAATTGTTAGAACTCCGCTGAAGATGTCTCTCAGAAGGTCTGCTCGCACCAATGCCAATGCCTCCAACGCCGCTCCTGAGAGCAATGAAGCCCCTCCAGTTCGCTGGAAGGGAGTGTGTGCTACTGCCAACCAAAATGCGCCGCCACCGCCGGTTGACAACACTGTGGAAATCGCCAGACTACGACAGTAAGTTGAGGAATTACTGCAGCAACAACGACAACAGACTCAGCCTCCGCCTCCGCCACAACCACAACCTCAGCAAATGGCTCCAGCACCCCAACAAGTTGGTCCATATGGGGGATGGCCAACGGTGAACTATGCGCCATACCTAGCTCAGCACATGGAGCCAACGTACGAGCGGTTTCGTAAGCAACATGCTCCAAACTTTGAAGGGACAACATAGCCCTTCGAGGCGGAGGAATGGCTTAGAAATGTGGAGCCGATCCTAGCGCACATGAATCTTAGCAACGTGGATCGCATATCCTGCGTTTTGTCTCTGCTTAAGAAAGATGCTAGAATATGGTGGGACTTAGTTCAGCTGACTCGTAATGTCACCACCATGACTTGGACCAGATTTGTGGAGGTGTTCCACAAAAAGTACTACAATTCGGCAGTCATCGCTTCAAGGGTCGAGGAGTTCGCTGGTTTGAAGAAATGGAACTTATCAGTAGTAGAATATGCTCGGCAGTTCGACTGATTAGCCAAGTTTGCACCAGAAATGGTTCCAACTGACTTACTGAGGGTTGCCAAGTTCGTTAGAGGACTTCGATCAAAGATTGAGCTATGGGTTAAGCTAGCAAACCCGAGAAATGCTACCTATGTCGATGTCCTAGCTTCAGGCGAATGTTAGTAAAGAGGAGGCTAGTAAGCTTGAGCCTAAACAGAAGTGTCAACCTCAGAATGGTCATAACAACAACAATCAGTCCAGCAACAAAAATGATCAAAAAAGATAGAATCCTGACAACAAGCAGTCCCAAAACAATAAAAGGGCATGGAGGAGCAATGGAGGTAAGAGGACCGGTTATGTAGAATACCCGCAATGTGCTAAGTGCCAAAAGAAACATCCTGGTGAGTGCCGTGCAAATACCAAAGGATGCTACAATTGTGGTCAGGAAGGACACCGGAAGAGAGAATGTCCTCAGCTCAAGCCAAAGGGAAAAAGGGAAGACAAGATGGTTCCCGCCAGGGTATTTGCCATAACCCAAGGATAAGCTGATACTAGCAGTAAAGTGGTTATAGGTCAGATTCCTATCCTCAATACTAAATGTTCTGTATTATTTGATTCAGGAGATACTCACTCGTATACTCGTTAGGAATGATAGAGAAATTAGACAAACCTTGTGAAAGATTTAGAACTAGGTTTGTAACAGAGTTTCCTTCGGGCGAAGTAGTTCTATCATCACGGATAGTATGAGGCATACCAATCAAGGTTGAGGACGTAGAACTAGAAGGAGACCTGATAGAAATAGAGATTAAAGACTTTGACGTGATACTAGGCATGGACTGGCTAGAAAGGCATGACGCAACCATCAACTAAAAACGCAAGAAAGTGACATTTGAGACTCCTGACGGTCAGAGACTGTGCTTTATGGGACAAGTTTCAGGACTACGAACACTACTTATATCATCTCTCAAAGCTCAATGGATGATAGAAAAAGGATTTCAAGCATTCTTAGCCAGCGTCACGAATGTGGTAAAGAAAACACCACTAAAGGTTGGAGACGTTCACATTGTAAAGGAATTACCATAAGTATTTTCTGACGACTTACTAGGGTTGTCGCCGACTCGGGAAATTGACTTCACAATCGAATTAGTACCGGGCACTGAGCCTATCTCCAAGGCACCACACCAAATGGCACCTACCGAACTCAAGGAGTTAAAGACGAAGCTAGAAGAACTCTTAGACTTGGGTTTCATTAGACCAAGCCACTCTCCATGGGGAGCACCGATTCTATTTGTGAAGAAAAAGGACGGAAGCATGCGGATGTGCATAGATTACCACGAGCTGAATATGGTGACGATTAAGAATAAGTACCTGTTACCCCAAATTGATGACTTGTTTGATCAACTTCGAGGCGCGACCGTGTTTTCAAAGATTGATTTACGGTCTGGGTATCATCAACTCAAGGTACGGGAATAGGATATTCCTAAGACAACTTTTAGAACTCGTTATGGGCATTACGAGATTTTAGATATGTCTTTCGGTCTTACCAACGCTCGAGCCACGTTTGTGGATTTAATTAATAGGGTCTTTAAGGACTATTTGGATAAATTCGTCATAGTGTTCATCGATGATATCATGGTGTACTCAAAGGAAAAAGTTGAGCACAGGGAACATTTAAGGTTGATTTTGTTACGACTAAAAGAGCATCAATTTTACACTAAGTTCAAGAAGTGAAAATTTTGGCTTTCGGAAGTAGCATTCCTCGAGCACATTGTATCCAAGGATGGAGTTACAGTAGACCCATCTAAGGTAGAGGTTGTGAAGGATTGGCCAAGACCAAAGAACGCGTCAGAGGTAAGAAGCTTTTTGGGATTAGCAGGTTATTATCGGAGGTTTGTTGAGGGCTTTTCGAAGATAGCCACTCCACTCACCAACCTGACCTGGAAACAACAAAGGTTCAACTAGACAGATAAGTGTGAAGAGACTTTCCAGTTGCTTAAGGATAAGCTATGCTCAGCACCAATACTTTGTGTACCGACTCCCAATGACAAGTTTGTAGTCTACTGTGATGTGTCGAAGCAAGGATTGGGT
This sequence comes from Humulus lupulus, assembly GCF_963169125.1. NCBI lineage: Eukaryota > Viridiplantae > Streptophyta > Magnoliopsida > Rosales > Cannabaceae > Humulus > Humulus lupulus. The sequence continues at coordinate 43,072,192 of NC_084802.1, forward strand.
TGTGTGTTGATGCAGAATGATAAGGTGATAGCCTATGCCTCAAGGCAGCTGAAGGAGTACAAGCAACACTATCCAACACACAATATGGAGTTGGCAGCAGTGGTCTTTGCGTTGAAAATATGGCGCCATTATCTTTACGGAGAACACTGTGAGGTTTATACGGACCACAAAAGCTTAAAGTATTTCTTCACTCAGAAGGAGCTCAACATGAGGCAGCGTGGGTGGTTAGAACTAGTGAAGGATTATGACTGCGAAATCCTATACCACCCGGGAAAGGAAAACGTAGCTGTTGATGCGCTAAGTAGGAAGAGTTATGGAAGTCTAGCAGCACTAGCCGGAATAGAAAAGACGATATAGTAGGAGCTGATCAGTGCCGGAATAGAAGTAGTCATCGGTAAGCTGGCTAACTTGTCTATCCAGTCAGGTCTGTTAGAAGAAATACGGTTTGGGCAAGGGCATGATGACACGTTAGTAGCACATATGGATGAAGTTAAAGAAGGTAAGGCCAGATATTTCTCAATATCAAGACAAGGGTTATTCAGATATAAGGATCAGGTATGTGTGCCAAATGATCAAAGGATTAAGATGAAGATTTTAGAAGAAGCGCACAATACCCCATACTCAGTTCACCCAGGGTCGACCAAGATGACTCACGACATTAAGGCAATATATTGGTGGCCAGGAATGAAAAAAGATATAGTAGAATTTGTGTCTAAATGTTTAGTATGCCAGTAAGTGAAAGCAGAACATCAGCGGCCTGCAGGCTTATTGCAACCCCTTAGCATTCCAGAATGGAAATGGGATGATATAGCCATGGATTTCATGACGGGTTTGCCACGAACAAGTAAGCAGCATGATTCGACTTGGGTAGTAATAGATAGACTATCCAAGTCAGCTCATTTCCTGCATGTTAAGACCTCATACACAACAGATCAACACGCAGACATTTATGTCCAAGAAATAGTATGATTGCATGGAATCCCTAAGGAAATAGTATCCGATAGAGGGTCGATGTTTACATCGAGATTTTGGGGAAGTTTGCAGCAAGCCATGGGTACCAAGTTAAGTGTTAGTACAACATTTCATCCTCAGACAGACAGTCAGTCCGAGCGTACCATACAGATTTTAGAAGATATGTTGTGCACTTGTGAACTTGATTTCGGAGGATCATGGAGTAAGTATTTGCCACGGATAGAATTCTCCTACAACAATAGCTACCAATCAACGATCGGGGTGGCACCCTATGAGCTACTTTATGGAAGAAGGTGTCGATCGCCGTTACATTGGGACGGGGTAGGAGAAAGGAAACTTCTTGGTCCCGAAGCTATTAGAAAAGCTCATGAAGCAGTAGCGTTGATTAGAAAATGTATGCTCGCTGCTCAAAGCCGTTAGAAAAGTTATGCGGATGCCAAGCGGCGTGATGTGGAATTCAAGGTCGGAGATCAAGTCTTCCTAAGGATATCTCCTATGAAAGGAGTGAAGCGGTTTGGGAAGAAAGGCAAGCTTAGTCCCCAGTTTATAGGTCCTTTTGATATATTAGACAAAGTGGGAGTAATTACATATAAATTAGACCTACCACAAGCTTTAGCAGATAGCCAAAATGTGTTCGACATCTCGATGCTACGAAAGTATGTGTCAGACCTATCTCACATCCTCAAGTATGATACGATAGCACTCCAGAAAGACTTGAGTTACGAGGAACGACCGGTTAGCATCCTAGCTAGCAGGACGAAGAATTTATGGTCTAAGAGTTTTCCGATAGTCAAAGTCTTATGGAGTAATAGTTCAGAACGGGAGGCAATGTGGGAGTTGGAGGAAGACATGTTAGCATAGTATCCGGAAGTGTTTGGTAAGTAAATATTGAGGACGAAATTCTTTTTAGTAGGGGAGAATTGTAGAGTCCCAGAACTTTACTTAGCTAGTTAGATAGTAGTAGTAGTAGTAGTAGTAGTAGTAGTAGTAGTAGTAGTAGTAGTAGATGTAATAGCTATTAGTAGTTATAGTATGATAGTTACTGTGGTTTTTGGTTCAAGCTGAGACTTAGTTGAACACTCGCAGCAACACTTATAGATTTTATAAGTTTAACCTATAGTTTAAGAATATTAATTATAACATAAGGTTTGATTAATATAGCTGATTATAAAGATATCATTTATTATACTATAAGGTTTAGATAGAACTAATAAGATCATGACACTTGTCCTATGCATGTTTATTTAAGGATTTAATTATAATTTAAATCAAAGAAAGTTATAGAAACTCTAGAATCTTCCAAGACCATTAAGAGCATGACACTTGTCACAATTTTGTTTATTTGAGGATTTAAGCATTTTTTGTGGATAATTCAAAAATAGAAGTTTCTAGAAGCTCTAGACCCTTCTAGAACTTGCTGGAATCTCGTATTACCTAGTCAAACCTGACTAATAAATTCAAATTATGGTGAAAAAGTGGAATTACGTGTTTAATATATTCACGTATGCCGATATATCGCAGCATATAGGCCGATATATCGCCTACGGAAGATACGAAAAATACGTCGACTTTCCACGAACAATCGAACCAGCCTTGGGACTGCTGGGAGAGGCGATATATCACCTATAGGGGTGATATATTGACCCTACCTATGTATTTTTTAAAGTTCGGTTTATCAATTTTAAAAATAGCCTTAACCTCTTGACTAGCCTCTGAATGTTTTTAACCGAGTCTTAAGCACCTGTTGAACGAATATTCAAATATTTTTCAATTAATATTCATTATTTTATTCAAGCTAAAAGGAGGTAGTTTCACTCCTTGAACTCTATAAATAGGACCTATTACCCAACCATTTCTCTCATTCTTCAAGCTGTGTTCAGAGCCTTCAAGTTGCTAGGTTTACTATAGAGTGATACACTTGGGTTTGGGATAAAAAGCTTTATCATCTTAAGCTTTATAAACACTTGGGAATTGAGATTTAGAGTGTGTTTTCAATATTGAGGTGTAGATCGGTTATAGTACATTCAAAGGTATTCCTATTATTAAGTTCATTTCTGTATGGTTCTTTAGTTTTCTTTAATCAAATCCTAACTTGTTGTTTTCGATTCTTGGCTAGGTATTTAAGTTCTTTGAACTTAAGGTTTCTTTTCGGTAAGCTTCTTCTTCTTGATGGTTTAGTTCTCTCCTTTTCATCTCTTTTCTTTAGAAAAACTCACCATTCTTATTGTTGGTTTTAGGAGTGTTCCAAATCTCGTCCTTATTCTCAAATATTTCGGTGTTGGTAAGGAAAATAGGATAGATTTTATATGTTTACATGATATGTTATGTTTATGTTATGATACGTTTACGTTATGTATAGTATGTTTATAGTCCTTGGGCATATGACTTGTCTAGCAAGAAAGCCCCAAAAATTTATGGGCATATGACTTGCTTGGCTAGCAAGCCCCACAAATCTATGGGCATATGACTTGCTTAGTTAACAAGCCCCAAGAACTATGATGGCCATTGCAGTTCTATATGATGTATGTTTTATAGTATATCTTTTGTAGTCTTATGTTATGTTTTATGTTGTATGTGCTAGTAGATTTTTCTTGCTGGACATTAGGCTCATTCCTTTAATTATTATGTATGCAGGAAAATAGTTATGGCGGCAGAAGGATTCATGGTATCTTGTCTTGTGTATTAAGGATGAAGGGATTCGATGGACTGTGTGACGATTCGAGGACAACATTGTTTTTAGTCTCTTTAAATTATGTTTTTATGTATTTTCCGGATTTAGCTTTGTAAACAATTTCCTTTAGTTTAAAGTTATGTTTTATTTTAAAGCAATGGGATCCCATATTACTAAATTATGTATTTCAATATTTACTTTGGAGTTTTTAATTAAGTTATGAATATTCCATATGTATGTTTTATTTAAATTAGTAGCTATGTCTAGTAGTTTTTATGGTCCAATGTCTTAGAATTAGTGGGTCATTACATGCTATAACATATAATGAAGGGTGGAATGAACATCCTAATCTTCAATATGGTAATCAACAACAAACCATACCTACTAGGCCACCAGAGTTTCCTTGCCAACATAGGTCTCAACATGCCTGTGCACCTCATCCTCAACAACCTCCTATCTCACAAGCTCAGGATTCATAAATGGCGGATATGCTGAAAACGTTAGTGTCCTCCAATATACAGACTCAAGTTATTCTTCAAAGCGCTCAAGCGTCCCTGAAAAATCTAGAGAATATTATGGGTCAAATAGCCATTTCAATAAGTCAAAGTGAGCCACAGAATCAAGGAAAGTTACCTTCACAACCTGTTAGGAATCCAAGTGAAAACGCTAATGCCATCGCATTAAGAGATGGCAAGACTTATGATCCACCTATTATTACATCAAGTTGAAAAGATGCGCCATTTCCTCCTACTCATCCCGCCCAACAAGACAATGATGAAACCCCAACTGCAACACCAAAACCAAAACCAATTATTCCCACTTATGTCACTACTCCTCCATTTCCTAGTCGTTTGAGAAAGACAAAGAAGGATGATGCTGAACAGGAAATACTAGAGACTTTTCGCAAGGTTGAGGTAAACATTCCCTTACTTGATGTCAATAAACAAGTACCTCGATATGCACAGTTTTTAAAAGAGTTATGTACCAATAAGAGGAAGCTGAAAGGGAATGAAAAGGTGAGTGTGGGGGGAAATGTTTCGGCGATACTTCAAAAGAAACTTCCACCAAAGTGTAAGGATCTTGAAACCTTCACCATTCCTTGCACATTTGGAAGTAAAAAGATTGAAAGATGTATGTTAGATTTGGGTGCTTCAATCAATGTAATGCCTTACTCTATTTATACCTCTTTGAATTTGGGACCACTTGAAGAAATTGGGGTGATCATTCAATTAATGGATCGTTCTAATGCCTCTCCAAGGGGAGTAGTAGAGGATGTATTGGTTAAAGTAAATGAATTAGTGTTACCTGCAGATTTCTACATTCTTGATATGGAAGATGACTTGGTTCCATGCTTTACACCAGTTTTATTGGAAGGCCATTTTTAAAGACAACTAAAACCAAGTAGAAGTTCATGAGGGCACTTTGACTATGTACTTTGATGGTGAAATGATTCACTTTAATATTTTTGAGGCTATGAGGTATCCAAGTGATGTTCATTCAGTTTCTTCAATTGATATTTTGGACTCATTGTTTCAAAGAATTCTCTATTTACATGGAGAGGATGGATTATATGTTGTTTTGAGGGAACCAATAGACTTTAAGAAAGAGCATGTCTCTAATGGAGTAAAGGAGACGGTGGTTGCACTTAATTGTGGTGGAGAGGTTTCTAAAGAGGTACCATTCTTAGAGTTGCCTATTTCTCTTGAAAAGCTTCAACCATCTGTTAAATCACCACCCAAGCTTGAATTAAAACCACTACCGGAGTATCTTAAATATGTTTACTTAGGTGAGAAAGAGACATTATGTAACGCCCTGGATAATCAAAACCGTTACATTATGTATTTAAAATAGTGTAAGACTTGCTAATCAAGTCATTTGACGTGATCCTAAAGTCATAATCAGGTTAGGGTTAAAAGATTTTGATCATAAACGGTTAATTTTCATTAAAATAGATGTTTGGTACATGGGATCCCAAAAACAGAGTTTAAGAAACAATTTAACAATTCTCAAAGGTATATACAAACTAGAGGCCACTCTAATGGAAAAATACATATTTTAGGTTCTGTCCCTATAAAATCCCTCAGCCGTGGCGGACGAGCAGCTAACAGTGTACACCTCGCCCCCATAGTTCTCCAAATCATGGTTGATCCATCTTACCCCTGCCTTTATTATATATAATGTTTGATTGATTAAATAAGTGTTACAATAGATAAACTATTTAATCTAGTGGGGGAATGTTATATTATTTATAATATAATGTAATATTGCATTATTTTATCATATAATGTTTTAGATTAAATAATGTGATAAAGAGTGTCACATATTGTAACATATAATAGAGATTTACATTATTTAGATATATGTGAAATATCTAAATATGTAACATATTTGGTGTTACAAATTCAATCACAAATTTGTAACTTTCAAATATTACCCATTATTATGTAGATTTGTTGTTAAACAATATTGAGATTAATTTCTTAAAGCCATATGTGCAATGGTTGTTAGAGATGTGATTTCAACTCCCATAATGTGTATGGTAGTTACAAAATCAAGTGGGAATGAATTCGGAACGTTTTGGCAAATTTGGAAAATTGGTTGCTGAAAAAACGTATTGGGCCGTGGCCAGTGTTCTTCAGGTCGCGGCCAGAGTGGCTGACAACACTTTTCAAACTTTGGTTTTATCCAATTTTGAACGTTTCCAACAGCCAAGTAACTCCTAATTCTCTATTTTAATTCCATAAACATCCAATTAATCATTGGTAACAGCCATGGGGGTTGGTGGAATTTGAAATTCAAAGGGTATCTCAAAACTCTATAAATAGGAGCCTATTGCTCACTTGAAAGACACACCATTTTCCATCCCCAAAGCACTTGGTTGGAAAATATACCATAGATGCTTGATAATTCCAGAGAGGTATTTCCTAGAGAGATCCCTTAGTGCTTAGAGAATAGAGGGAAATAAGCTTTTGGACAAAGGTTTTGAACCTTGTTCAAGTTGGTGATCCCCACTACTCTACACTTTGGTTGTGTGAGAGTTTGTTCTTTTTATTGGGTTTATTTTCATTCTTTTGATCTTGTTGTTTTTATTTACTTGTTTTATTGTTGTTTCGAGTTTGTAATCTTCTTCTTCTACATCTTTCTATTTACTTGTATTTTGAGCAATTAAGTTGTAATATTTCTTTAATCAATTTTATCTTGTCTATTGTATTTTTGCATAGAGTTGTATTTTGGTTTTTCCATATTTCCATTGAGTATAAAAATATATTCTCTAACAGCCTTTACCTACACCACGTAGCACCATAGCAATAATACATAATCAATTACGACAATCAATTAATTCACCAGACAGTTAATCAGATATTCAAAGAGCCATAGCATCAAGCTAACAATAGTAAACATTTATATTCAACAATTCATCTCAATCAACATGCAATACTCATGGTCGACACCCTTAGGCCACAACCTCTGTTTAATCCACTGACTCTGACTCGCTTAGGTCGAGTGCAGTGTTTATCTAGTTGACCCCGGCTTAGCCATATAATAAATATATTCAAGTATTTGGAAACTCAATCCCGTTACAACCAATCAAGGGTGTAGTTTTGTTACCTTTAATTCGAAGCAGAGAAAATAAAATGGTTACGAGCACGATCCTCAACCCCGAGCCTTGGCGATAAACTTATTCACAGTGTCCAATGGGTAATTTTTAACTTCCAATCCAAATAAATACTTAGGAGATAGAAACTAGCCTCCAGGACCTCAATTTCTACTAAACCGGGTAGTAGAAATTGTCCCGTGTGCCTAGGTTTGAACCCCCGAGCCTTACAAATTCTAGAAACCATTCTAAGGCTAAAATCCACAGGTGGGTCGCGACTTGCCCCCATGTCAGAGAGCAAGAACCCAAGCCAAAAGGGAGGCGAGCCACGACTTGGCTTAGTGGGTCGCGGCGCGCCCTCTTTAAGCCCAGAAATTCTAGGTTTTTCACATGCTTCTCCCAACAAATTTTCCCAGAACCTCATCCTAATCAGACCTCCAAACCACAACCAAACCTAAATACGAGCTAGGACCTTTAATTAGACACTTGAACATAAAATCACCACAAATGTAATGCCCCAAAATCCCTAATGCGGTTTAATGGTTGGATTAGTAGGCCAGGAGGGCCATAACTGTTTTATTATGCCATTAGACTATTATATGCATGTTTATGTGAATCATATTATAATATGATGTTAAATGCATGCATGTGGGTCCACATTTCATCATAGGGGTATTTTGGTAATTTGGCCCGTTGAGGGTGTAATTGTGTATTTTCATGCATGTTGATGAACTATTGTTGAGGCCACATCATAATGTGGATTTGTTTGAGCCATTCAGAATGAGACGATCTTTGAGTGCAAGTTAGCAGTTTAGTCATAACGTGATTAAGTTCGGGGCTCGGGGTGAGTCTTGGGGTATTTTGGGGATTAGAGCATTGCCTAGAATTAAAGGGTAACAGGATATGAATTATTGGTATTTGTGAATATCGAGAATAACGGGAATTGGAGGGTGTAAATTATGATTAACGAAATAGGTCGAAAAGGACGGTTTTACCTTTGGGAGCCTTTAGAAAACCTTAAATGACCTAGGGGCTAAAATTTCTTTTCACCATAAGTCATATTTAAGCCATTGAAGGTGGTAGAAGGTTGGCAAAATAGAGCATAGACATATTTCTCATGTACCTCTTTTCTCTCCCTTTTTCTTTTGAATTTTTGAGCTATTCTTGAGGATTCAAGCTAGGGAAGTGGATCTTGAGAGCTTAGGATTGTCTTCCACCATTGAAAAGGATCCTAATATGAGCATGAGGTAAGTTTCTAGCCATTGAAACTCTAGCTTTGCCCTATTTTTGGTTTAATTTTCATCTTGGTTTTCTAAATTGGATAAGGGGTTTTGATGGGAGTTTTTGGCTAGGGTTACTTGGGTTGTGATGCCTAGGAGATGTGTAGATGGTTTTTGGGTTCGATTGGGACATAAAATGAGGTTTGGAAGCTTTTGGTTCAGGTTGGAAATGGTGGAGTCGAAGGGGGAAATTTCAGGGCATCTATGGCTGTGTGTAGCGCTATAGCGCCCACAAGGGGGCGCTATAGCGCTACTCTTGGTGAGGATTAGGCTGAATTGAGCACTGGGGTACTAGTGGGGTAGCGCTACAGTGCTACCCTGTTCCATCAGATACTTGTTTTGGGCATTTCTAAGGGTTTTTGGCTCAGGGTTTCAATCCTTAAGGATCGAGATCGAATCTACTCACCGTTTGGGTACAATTCGGTGTCCTGGGAGTGAGGTTTAGGTCAAGAACCTATTATTGTTGATTTTCATTAATGGAGATTATAATTGGTTATGATTATGTAACCGCTAAGGAATCTAAAGTTCGATCGTTCTCAAGGGTCGTTCTGTTACTATCCCTCGCTTGAACCAGAGGTAAGAAAATTGCACCCCATATGTGACATGCATGGTTATTCTTGAGGCATGTTGAATATTTAAACGTGGACATTGCTTGCATATCAAATGCTTAGCAAATCTTGCTCACTTGTGCATGGCTCTGACTAAACAGTCAGAATTGGCAATGTTGTCAGTATTAACTGTGAAGCTGGGACTCATTAGTCAAGTTCGGCAGTAGTACTGAGTACTGGTGATATGGTATTGACTCATAAGTCAAGAATGGTCTTAGCGTGTTTAACGTAAGCTGACAAAGATTAGTTCTAATCGACATCTGCATTGAATGACTCAAATGAGCATTAATTCAGGACCGACCTCAAGTTCGATGAAATCTAAAAAGCGCTTGTCTAGTCACTTAGAGCTAGGGCCAGAGAGCCCAGTGACGGTTTAGTCACATGGCTATGGGTGTTGAGCTCTGGGTGACTTACCCAACAGTCACTCATTTGATTTGAACCAGGACCGGAAGGTCCAAGTGACTGAATTTTCACATGGCTATGGGTGCCGAGCCCCGTAGTGACTTGCTCGTCAGTCACTCATTATGGTTTACCAGATCCTCAAGTGTTCAATCACTCATCTGATTAGAGCTATATGCTCCTGTATGGTTAATGTAACCACTAAGTGATATTCACTCATCTATTCAGGGTTATATGCTCTGTATGATTATAATGATCATCATTTGATAATATTAATATGCAGTATTGAGTTTTCTTGCTGGGCTGTGGCTCATGGGTGTTATGTGGTGTAGGTAAAGGGAAAGAAAAGCTCATCCAGCCTTGAATGGAGAGCTTAGGTGGTGATGTGTACATATGCGGCCGCTTGACCACCACGGCCAGGGAGTTCTCGGAGGAACTAGGGGGTTTACCCTATTTTTGCCGTTTAGGTCAGCGGGTTATAAATTTTAAACTGTAATGACCATTTTGGATTGTAAATAACTTGTACACGCTTTTTATGGGCCCATGAACAGTTTTATGTATTAAGCAAAATATATCATTTCCTTTTGATTGGTTTTACACCTTAACCTATTAATAACACCTAGATGCACATTTATAACCAAAGAACTCGATTAGCGAGTTAAGCACGGTTCAAAGATCACAGTAACGGTGTTGGAGTAACCAGGGCGTTATAACTTGGTATCAGAGCGTGCCAAGGTTTAGGGTTCCTGTAGACTGCCTGGGCTTGTACACTCACCACTATAGACAAGCTCGACTCATGGTTTGGTAGTTATTTATGTGGTTATATATTTAACTACTTAAATATAGTATAAATGCTTTACCTGTATACATGAGATACCTTGATAAGGTTATGCCCTGAATACTGCATCTTCAACAAAAGTGTGCTAAATAGTACTTATAGTGCTGGAACATACTCATTAGTATTGTTCATTGTGAATTATTATTTGATACATGTTAAGTGCTAAATGATATAATCATGTATCCACTTGTATATTTTTGTGAATGTGGAATATGATAATTGTGTGCTTGTTCTTGGACTGTGAGGTGGCAAGAGTTTTAGTTGTCACTGCCTGACTGGCTGTATTGACTATTGCAACACAGTATAAGTTGATAAGAATGATTCCAGGACAGACAGATTCATCAGCTGGCCAAGGTGATCAAGGCTAGAATAATAATCAAGGTCAGGAGAATGACTAGGGTCAGATTCCACAGCCAGCTCCTGAGAACTGGCAGCAGTTATTTAATGACTTGCAGGCTACAGTATTGAGGCAGGGAGACAACAGTAGGTTCCTGCAGTAGCCAGTGTATTTAAGGCTCCTCCTGTAGCGGTGCCAGCAGCTGAGCAGCTGCTTGAGGCTAGAAATAAATGGGAGCCTCTCTATGAAAGGTTCAGGAAGCAGCAGCCTCTAGTTTTTGAAGGCAGTGCAGATCCTACAAAGGCAGAACAATGGATGAACATGATTACCATCATCTTGGAATTCATGAGGGTGACTGGTAATAAGAGGGTGGCCTGTGCCACGTATATGTTTCGGGAAGATGCCCGATTTCGGTGGGAAGACATATCTCAGACCAGAAACATTATTGCCCTGAGTTGGGAAGAGTTTTAGACTTTGTTCAACAAGAAGTACTATAATGATGCCATCAGGGCAGCAAAAGCTGAAGAATTCATCAGGTTACTTTAGGGGAGTTTGTTAGTGGCTGAGTATTCCCTGAAGTTTGATAAATTGGCAAAGTTTGCCATGGAGCTGGTGCCCACTGATGGGACCAGAAGGGAGAGATTTCTTTAGGGGCTACAACCTAGATTAGCCCGGGATGTTTGCATTACCACTGTGGCAGGGGTTCCTACCTATGCACAGGTGGTTGAGAAGGAACTCATAGCTGATAGTCCAGAGAGCAAGATCTGGCAAGACAATGTAGCCAGAAAGGAGTTTAGGGTAGTAGGATCTCCTTTTGTGGGTTCTAGTAGGGGTGGAGGCCCCAGTGACCAGAAGAGGAAGGTTCCTGACACCTTCCCAGTTCTAGGTCCTGATAGGTGACCTCACGGTATGTCAATGGGTCATCAAGGTGGTAATGAAGCCTAGAAGACTCGTCCTGAATGCCCTAGATGCAAGAGGCGTCATTTGGGAGAGTGTAGGGCAAAGTCCTGCTTTTTGTGTGGAGCAGTGGGTCATTTTAAGAAAGATTGCCTTATGGTAAGAAAGGAAGAACCCAGAAAAGTGGACAGCTCGACCACAACTCGAGTGTTCGCGTTGACACAAGCAGAAGCTGAGCCCCTCCCTTAGTAGTTACATGTCAACTTCTTAGTGTTGGAACCCCTTATAATGTTTTGATTGATTCTTGCGCTACACATTCTTTTGTTGCTAGTAGAATTATTGATAGACTGTGTAGACCATGTGAGTTTTATGCTGTGGGGTTTGGAACTTGATTACCCACCGGGGAGTTAGTAGTATCCAGGAGGTGGGTCAGTTCTTTGCCAGTGAAAATGGAGGGTAGAGAGTTGTTAGTGGATTTGATAGAGTTGGTTATGACTGACTTCGACATGATTCTGGGTATGGACTGGTTAGTGAAGTATGGGGCAACCATTGATTGCAGAAGGAAGATGGTCACCTTTGATCTTGAAGGTGAGGATCCTTTTGTGTTTTTTAGTACTATGCATGGACCTCGCATACCTATGATTTTTGTTTTGAGGGCTGGAGATCTATTGCAAGGAGGTTGCATTGGATTCTTAGCCAGTGTGGTTGACACAACTCAGGTCGTGCCAGTGAGACTAGAAGAGACCATATTAGTCTGTGAATTCATGGATGTGTTTCCAGAAGTTTTGCCAGGGTTGCCACCACACAGAGAGATAAAGTTTGTGATAGAACTTGCACCAGGGACGATGTCAGTGTCTAGAGCACCTTACAGAATGGCTGCAGTTGAGTTCAAGGAATTGAAAGTACAGTTGCAAGAGCTGTTGGATTTGGGTTTTATCAGACCTAGTTTCTCACCTTGGGGAGCGCCAGTGCTATTTGTGAAGAAGAAGGATGGTTCTCTAAGAAAGTGCATTGATTACAGAGAACTGAATAAGTTAACAATCAAGAACAAGTGTCCTTCGCCAAGGATAGATGATCTGTTTGATCAGTTGCAAGGTAAAAAGGTATTCTCAAAGATAGACCTTCGTTCTGGTTATCATCAGTTGAGGGTCAAGGAGGGAGACATACCGAAGACTGCTTTTCTCACCAGATATGGGCATTATGAGTTCTTAGTCATGTCTTTTGGATTGAATAATGCCACATCTGCTTTTATGGATCTGATGAACAGAGTGTTCAAGGATTATTTAGACTAGTTTGTGATCTTCTTCATTGGTGATATCCTGGTTTATTCTCAGTCAGAGTCAGAGTATGAACAACATCTAAGATTGGTTCTACAGAGACTGAAGGAGCACAGACTGTTTGCAAAGTTCAAGAAATGTGAGTTCTGGATATCTCAGGTATCTTTTCTTGGGCGCATTGTCACTAAGGAGGGGATGAAAGTAGATCCGGCAAAGATAGAGGCAGTTAGAGACTGGCCAAGGCCAAAGAATTCTTTCGAGGTTAGGAGTTTCCTTGGATTGGTAGGTTATTATATGCATTTCGTGGAAGGGTTCTCAAAGATTTCTACTTCATTGACTGGGCTGACACGCAAGAATCAAAAGTTTGCATGGTCAGAATGTGTGAGAACAACTTCCAGGAACAGAAGCAGAGATTGATTACAGCTCCAGTTCTAAGTCTTCCAACAGATCAGGAGAAGTTTGTGATTTACTGCGATGCTTCACATCAAGGTTTAGGTTGTGTTCTGATGCAGTCAGGGAAGGTAATTTCTTATGCCTCACGTCAATTGAAGGAGTATGAACAAACATATCCTACTAATGATTTAGAGTTGGCGGCTGTGGTCTTTGCACAGAAATACTTCTTCACGCAGAAAGATTTGAATATGAGGCAAAGGCGTTGGCTGGGGTTAGTAAAAGATTATGATTGTGAGATTTTGTATCATCCAGGGAAAGCCAATGTGGTAGCTGATGCTTTTAGCCGGAAGCGTCCGGGGCAGATTTATAGTGCGAGGCTGAAAACCAGAGAATTAGCAGATGATATGACCAGACCTAGTATAGAGTTGCTGGTGGGCTAGTTGGCCAATAATACACTACAATCTACATTGTTGGAGAGAATTAAGGAGGGTCAGTTGGGTGATCCACAGCTGATCAAGATCATAGAGGATATTTCGGCTGGAGCATCCAGAGATTACACAGTGTCTGATATGAGCTTATTGAGATACAAGGTCGGATATGTGTTCCGTTAGACACTGCGTTGAGGCAAGAGATTCTGGACGAATATCATACTACACCTTATTCTTTGCAACTAGGCACCACGAAGGTGTATCAGGATGTGAGATCATTGTATTGGTGGCCGAGGATGAAGAGGGATGTAGTAGAATATGTGGCTAAGTGCTTAACATGTCAACATGTCAAGGCTACGCATCAGTGTCCAGCAGGGTTATTGCAGCCTCTGGAAATTCCAGAGTGGAAATGGGAGGACATCACGATGGATTTCGTGGTAGGGTTACCTAGGACTGTTGGTCAGCATGATTCTATTTGGGTTATAGTGGACCTTTATACCAAGTCAGCTCACTTCTTTCCAGTGAGGACTACATGTGCAGTTGATCAGTATGCAGATCTCTATATGAGAGAGATCGTGTGCCTTCATGGAGCACCAAGGTCGATTGTGTCAGATCGGGACCCTACTTTTACTTCCAAGTTATGGGGGAGTCTACAGAAGGCCATGGGAACACAGTTGAAGTTCAGCACTACTTATAATCCTCAGACAGATGGACAATCTGAGAGGACGATTCAAATATTGGAAGACATGCTGCGAGCATGTGTGCTGGACTTTGGTGGATCCTGAAGTAATTATCTACCTTTGATAGAGTTTTCCTACAACTACAGTTATCATTCTACCATTGGAGTTGCACCTTATGAGATGCTGTATGGTAGGAACTGCAGATCTCCCATTCATTGGGATGAGACAGGAGAAAGGAGATACTTGGGTCCTGAAGCAGTTCAGAGGACCAGTGAGGCCATTGAGAAGATTAGAGCTCGAATGCTCGCTTCTCAGAGTAGACATAAGATCTATGCAGATCCCAAGCGCAGGAACGTTGAGTTCTAGGTGGGAGACTATGTTTTCCTTAGAGTCTCGCCATGGAAAGGCGTGAGGAGATTTGGGAAGAAGGGCAAGCTGTGCCCTAGATTTGTAAGTCCATTTGAGATCCTGGAGAGGATTGGTCACATGGCTTACAGGTTGGCCTTACATCCGGCATTGTCGGTCGTGCATAACGTGTTTCTTGTTTCGGCTCTTTGGAGGTATGTATCTGATGTGATACATGTCTTGAACTATGAAGATCTGGAGTGTAACGCCCCAACTCCTGGGACCATTACGGTGTGCCTTGTAAACAGTGCTAAACTCGCTACTCGAGTCATTTGGCCAAAATCGTGCAACTAAGTATGATTAGCGGTTTATGGATTAAACATTTTGGTTAGGGTGTAACGTTTCACTAGAACGTTTAATATATACATTGGGATCCCGAAAATATAAATTTCAGAGTTTATTACAGAAAATGTTTACAACAGGCCGTTCTAAGCGGCAAAACAGGGTTCAACCCTAATTCCACTTTAAACCTCGGCCGTGGCAGACGAGCAACTGCATATGTACACGTCATCACCTAAGCTCTCCAACTCAAGGATGGTCCAGCTTCTTCATGCCTTTACCTGAACCACTTAGCACCCGTGAGCCGAAGCCCAGCAAGAAAACATAATACTTTTCATAAACATTATCAAATGATTATCATTATAATCATACTGAGCATAAAACTTTCAAACCAATGAGTGAGCATCACATGATTCAAAAGGGAGAGTGGCTGCTAGGTAAGCCACTAGCCTCCAAGTGCTTATTCCACTCATCGACCCTCGAGGTTGGTCTTGCATTAATGCTCTTTGAGCCATTCAATGCTGATGGTCGATTAGATCTAATCTCCGTTGGCTTGCGTGAACCACGCTAAGACCGTTCTGACTAATCAGTCAGAGCTATGTGACCAGTGTCCAGTATCACTGCCGAACCTGACTCATAAGTCACAGCTTCACAGCTGATACCAACACCTTTGCCAGTTCTGACTGATGAGTCAGTGCAACGTGACCAGTGCCCAGTACCACTGCCGAACCTGACTCATAAGTCACAGCTTCACAGCTGATACCGACACCTTTGCCAATTCTGACTGATGAGTCAGTGCAACGTGACCAGTGCCCAGTACCACTGCCGAACCTGACTAATGAGTCACAGCTTCACAGTTGATACTAGTACCTTTGCCAAATCTGACTAATTAGTCAGTACCATGTACAAGTAAGCAATGCTATCAATATGTATCATATGCCAGTTATCCAAGAGTAGGGCATTCAACATGCTTACTAAACAGTTGCTAACATAATCATGATCATGTACAAACTCAGAGACTCAAGCTCTGGCCAATCTCATATTCATCACTCATGGCATGCCCTAATCACATGTTTCTCGTGCATCACATGCATCACACTTAATCATCCAGCATGCCTCATAAATAATCATATGTAGTTGGGCAAGATCGCCAAGCATTCACTATGCTATCAATTTTTACATTTAAACATCCAACATGCATCGATCATAGCCATGCATGTCACATACAGGGTGCAGTTTTCTTACCTCGGGTTCGAGCGAGAATTAATAAAAGAAACGACCTTTGAGAATGATCAATCCTTTGGTCCTTTAGCGGTCACCTAGTCATAACCAAATATGGAATCCCATCAATAAAATAAATCATAGAAAGTTTTATAATCTAAAACCTCACTCCCGGGATCCATCCCACACTCTCGGGACTCTCAATCTACCCAAACGGGGTAAAGGAACCAACGCTCGAGCCTTAAAAGTCCTCCTGAGCCCTAAAATATGCTTGCTGGAAAGTGCACTAGCGTTGGGGCGCTGCCTAATGGCGTTGGGGCGCTGCCCCAAAGTCAGAGAGCTCCAGAAACAGCTCTGCCTAGCGCTGGTGTGCCAGGAATGGCGCTGGGACGCCAGGAATGGCGCTGGGACGCCATCAGCAGACCAGAAACTCTTCTGGTCTTCTCCTCTGCGATTTCCCTTGAAAAACAAACCTCCAAATCAATCCCAAACATCATCAAAACATCAAACTCAACCCCCAAACCTCATCTACACCACACCCTCATCAAAACCCAAGCAATCTTACACAAGAACTTCCATGAATTCTCACAACTAACATCTCAAATTCCCAACTGAAAACTAACTTGTAAAACAGAGTAAAGCTTAAGTTCTTGAATGAAACCTTACCTCAAGTTGGATTTGAGTCCTCTTCAATGATTGAACTAAGTTCCTAAGCTCCCACCTTTGATCTCCTAGCTTGGTTCTTCAAGTTGGCTCTCAAAAATTGAAAGGAAGAAAGAGGGAAGAACATGTACGAGAAGGAGAGAAGAACTGAAGATGAGGATGCTCTGTTTTGGTCTAAACGTTGCTACAGCCATCCAATTGATATATATCTTAGGGGTGAAAAGACCATTTTGCCCCTAGGTCAAATAAAGCTTCTAAACACTCCCAAGGGTAAAACCGTCCTTTCCCGCCTATCTCGTTAATTATAATTAACACCCTCCATTTCCCGTTATTCTCAAAATTATCAAATACCAATAAATCATATCCCATTACCCTTTAATTCCCGGTAATGTTCTAATCATCAAAATGACCCCGAGACTCACCCCGAGCCTCGAACTTAATCCCGTTATGACTAGACCGAAAACTTGCATTCCCATGATCGTCTCATGTCGAATGGCTCGAACCAATCCACATATAATGTGGTACAATTATAATTCACCCATATGCATAAAATTACACAATCACGCCCCCAACGGCCAAATTACCAAAATGCCCTTGCATTTAAAATATGAGCCCATATGCATGCATTCACCATCATATAATAATATAATTCACATAAACATGCATATAATCATTAAATACCATAATAAATCAATTATGGCCCTCTCGGCCTCCTAATCAAGGTCCTAAACCTTATTAGGATATTTGGGGCATTACAACTATCCCCTCCTTACAGAAATTTCGTCCTCGAAATTTATCTGAACAGCCCGGAATAGGAATTCCGCACAACCGATTCCAGTTTCCCAGGTCATTCTCTCTACCTCACTATTTCTGCAACATACCTTAAATCAAGGTATACTTTGTTCCTCAGAACCTTATAACTCAACTCATGAGTTCTTTCAACCCATGTCCACTGCATGGAAATGCACAAAACAATGTACAACCATTAGAACCAAAACTATGGTCTAACAAAAGATAATCTGGCCAGTCCTATCCAGGACTTAAACTGTCATACCAATCTAGGCTCAACTTGCCTTTACTCATCACCCCTTACCATGGTGATTCTTTAGGAAGACACGACTTCCTACCTGGAACTCCATGTTCCTGCTTTTCAATTTAGTATCACTTTCCATTTAATCTGAGAAGTGAGCATCCCTGCTCCAACCTCTAATAACCTCTATGATCCCCTGAACCATCTCATGATCCAGATGTGACATTTCACCCATCTCACTCCATTGTACTGGTGATGAACATGTTCTACCATACCTTATCTCATAAGGTACCCTTTCAACAGTGGACAGTTCTCCCTCTGATTATGATCAGCCCGAGAATAATGATCTGTACAAAATTCTATCTATATATTCATCGCCTTCTCTCACCCTTCCAAAACCTGGAAGTCACAATAAAGTCTTCATCTGGTAAGATAGACCTTGAGTTCATGAAGGCTCTCTATCCTTCTTACAAGGAGATTCAAATATTGATCAGCAGTACTATTCACCTGTCCTTACTGATATAATAAACTCACTTGGACTACCAGTCCACAATGACCTAGTACCCATTTCATACCAATCCATCAACCTGGGAACCCCACCGCGAAACTCATCGCGATGCTCACTTTTTCCCACTATGAAATACCCAAAGGCTGTAATGGCCTTGCTGTTCCCTGATACACTGTCTCGACCTGTTAACAGGTAAGAGCTTTACACATGCCTCAGTAAACGCCTCTTCATTTCAGGCCATCACTACAAAATTTCCATGTCATGTTCCCCTTTCACGATGCCTGAATGAAACGAATAAAAGAATAGCATGAGATTCATCCAGAATCTCTCAGTTAATCTCAATGTCCATCGGATCCCAAGTCCGATCTCTATACCACCATAAATTCACGTCTGTCATTATACAACCCTTAGCTAATCCAGCTACAGATTTCCATTCAATCTTGCCCGTTTGTGGCTCACTTAACCATTTTTCCCTTTTATCTTTCTTGGAATAACAATCTCAAATAATAAACTGGCCACTTGGCCCGCCAGAAACTCTACCCAGTCCTGGTCAGATTCTTTAATCAACATGTCGCATAGAACATCACCTTTCTCTATCACTAGGATGTCATAACAATCCTCAAAATAATCCTGGTCTATTAAGACCCAGCACTTTCTCCCCAAGGCACCTGAAACATCTTTACTATTCATGGACACTTCTGTCCCCAAGGCACTTTTCACTCTTGGCTATTCTCCGCAGAGAAAACACCACTATTCCATCGTCCAAAACGATCACAAATCCCATTCCAAACAAATCCTTGAATGCTCTATTCATCTAATTCACAAACACTTAGTATCAAACCAATTCTCAAGATATACTCAGCACTTGCAGTGCTATAATCTGATACTAGCTCAATCCTTTACATAATCTTCTCACTCTGATCTCTAACTGGTCTTAACCAGATCCAAGATCCACCTTAAAGGGTTCCATCTTACTCAGCAACTAACTCTTTAATTCTTGTAACTCCACCGAGCCACTCGAAACAGTGTTTACATCTGATTCCATCTCCGATATTAAACCAATCACCACTCTAATCTTCTTTTAATAAAAAGAAGGCCTGACAAACAACTTGGGAACACATCCAGAACTCACAGACTAGTCCAGTCTGTCCTGTTCTCACTAGTACAAACCAGGTGATATCCATCACACTAGCTAAGAGTTCCATGCATCTTCCTGCGCAACCCCAGCTCTCACTACAAATATCATAAGCACACGGAACCATACACCAAACTAACCAATACAAGGCTCTCCACCCTCAAGCCAAGAATTACTACACTTTCATTACCATTTAAAATTGTTCCACAATTATTTAACTGATCCATACCCTAGATCAATCATAGTCAGTCATAACTAACTCATGAAACCAACAATGAGTCCTTGCCATAACTCAACTTATCTCTTAAGTTGCCAATACCGCATTACTTTTCCCATCACAACATAACCATGTGATCTAAATATACCATCAATATACCCTTCTCTGTATACATACCAACAAAAGAATAACATGGCGCCAAAGCCAAAAACCATAATCCACAGCTCAGAACTAGAAAAATGACCTGTCATCCCCGAGGAGCTAGTCTCAGTCTCAGACTCTGATTGCCCTAGAACAAACACTCGAGCTGGAGTCGAGCTGTCTATCCTCTTTTGCTTAAGCTCTCTTAGACTTGGACAATCCTTCTCAAGATGCTCAACCATTCTACATAAGAAACATGTCTTTGCTCGGCATTCTCCCAGATGATGCCTCTTGCACCGACTGCACTTTGGACGAGTCTTCCAGCTTTCCTCGTTACTTGTCCCAATAAGTGGAGGTACCACTATCTGGGCTCCATGCTCTCCAGCACTCTGC
Organism: Humulus lupulus; assembly: GCF_963169125.1. Classification (NCBI taxonomy): domain Eukaryota; kingdom Viridiplantae; phylum Streptophyta; class Magnoliopsida; order Rosales; family Cannabaceae; genus Humulus; species Humulus lupulus. Next base: position 43,092,559 of record NC_084802.1, read on the forward strand.
TGCCCAACTACTATACTCTCAACAGCAAGAGCCTTCTCTACCACCTGAGCATAGGTAGAGACTTCATTCACTGGGGCAACTCTAATGCCCTGAGCTATTTCAGGATTCAACCCCTGAACAAATCTTTCCTTCCGAGCCACATCTGTGGGTACCATGTCTAAGGCAAACTTGGCCAACTCAGCAAATTTAGTAACATACTCGGTCAGTGATGCATTACCCTGAACAAGATTCAGAAGCTCATTCATCTTGGCAGTCTTAGCTACATCACAATAATACTTCTCAATAAACAGCTGCCTAAATTCTTTCCAATCCATCACAGCTGTATCTCGTGTCTGGGATACTACCTCCCACCACGTCCGAGCATTATCCCGTAGTACACATGTAGCACAAATCACCCTATCGTGATATACCAGTCCCATACTATCAAGAATGGAGCTGATCATGCCTATCCATTGCTCAAGTTTGAATGGATCTAGGCCTCCCTCAAAGATTGGAGGATAAAACTTCAGAAATCTTCCACAGAGAAATTCCCATCTATTCTCAACCCTAGGCTGAGCTGAAACTGATGCCACCCCTGGCATAGAAAAGGAAGGGGTACTGCTCAACAGACTCCGCTGTTGCTTCAAATACCTGATCTCTTCTTCCTGCCTCTGCAATCTTAATTGCAAATCTGTAAGCGTCTGCTGAACATTCAGAGATGCAGACGAAGAACTAATACCCTGGCTGTAACTCCCAGCCCCTGTATTACTATCACCAGGCCTCATAATCTGCCTTGAATAAACCTGCTAGTTCAATCTGCAGTCAATAACTTGACCCATTAATCATAATAAGCATATCAAGGGCTTTCCCCACGGGATAAATCTTACCACATCACAATCATAATCCACTTGCAGTGCTACAAACATTCCCATGGCATTCATACATACTCATAACCCTTGCTCTTCCAATACTCAACCATGCCTCAAACTCCAGCATGCAAATAACATAATTATATGTTCATGGAGCAGGCAATCATATGATCACAGTCATATATATATATATATTCACGGAGCATATAATCACATAATCAAGAGCCAGGCTCTATCAGAATCTCATGCTCCCTAATACAATGTGCAGGTAAAGCATTCACATTTTATTCAAACAGCTATGCACATAGCTACAGAAATAGTTACCATTCCTTGAGTGAAGAAATCTTCAGTGATGAGTGTACATGCCTAGCTTGTCTTCAGGAACCATAAACCTTGGCTCGCTCTGATACCAAGTTGTAACGCCCCAACTCCTGGGACCGTTACGGTGTGCCTTGTAAATAGTGCTAAACTCGCTAATCGAGTCATTTGGCCAAAATCGTGCAACTAAGTACGATTAGCGGTTTATGGATTAAAATTTTTGGTTAGGGTGTAACATTTCACTAGAATGTTTAATATATACATTGGGATCCCGAAAATATAAATTTCAGAGTTTATTACAGAAAATGTTTACAACAGGCCGTTCTAAGCGGAAAAACAGGGTTCAACCCTAATTCCACTTTAAACCTCGGCCGTGGCAGACGAGCAACTGCATATGTACACGTCATCACCTAAGCTCTCCAACTCAAGGATGGTCCAGCTTCCTCATGCCTTTACCTGCACCACTTAGCACCCGTGAGCCGAAGCCCAACAAGAAAACATAATACTTTTCATAAACATTATCAAATGATTATCATTATAATCATACTGAGCATAAAACTTTCAAACCAATGAGTGAGCATCACATGATTCAAGAGGGAGAGTGGCTGCTAGGTAAGCCACTAGCCTCCAAGTGCTTATTCCACTCATCGACCCTCGAGGTCGGTCTTGCATTAATGCTCTTTGAGCCATTCAATGCTGATGGTCGATTAGATCTAATCTCCGTTGGCTTCCGTGAACCACGCTAAGACCGTTCTGACTAATCAGTCAGCGCTATGTGACCAGTGTCCAGTATCACTGCCGAACCTGACTCATAAGTCACAGCTTCACAGCTGATACCAACACCTTTGCCAGTTCTGACTGATGAGTCAGTGCAACGTGACCAGTGCCCAGTACCACTGCCGAACCTGACTCATAAGTCACAGCTTCACAGCTGATACCGACACCTTTGCCAATTCTGACTGATGAGTCAGTGCAACGTGACCAGTGCCCAGTACCACTGCCGAACCTGACTAATGAGTCACAGCTTCACAGTTGATACTAGTACCTTTGCCAAATCTGACTAATTAGTCAGTACCATGTACAAGTAAGCAATGCTATCAATATGTATCATATGCCAGTTATCCAAGAGTAGGGCATTCAACATGCTTACTAAACAGTTGCTAACATAATCATGATCATGTACAAACTCAGAGACTCAAGCTCTGGCCAATCTCATATTCATCACTCATGGCATGCCCTAATCACATGTTTCTCGTGCATCACATGCATCACACTTAATCATCCAGCATGCCTCATAAATAATCATATGTAGTTGGGCAAGATCGCCAAGCATTCACTATGCTATCAATTTTTACATTTAAACATCCAACATGCATCGATCATAGCCATGCATGTCACATACAGGGTGCAGTTTTCTTACCTCGGGTTCGAGCGAGAATTAATAAAAGAAACGACCTTTGAGAATGATCAATCCTTTGGTCCTTTAGCGATCACCTAGTCATAACCAAATATGGAATCCCATCAATAAAATAAATCATAGAAAGGTTTATAATCTAAAACCTCACTCCCGGGATCCATCCCACACTCTCGGGACTCTCAATCTACCCAAACGGGGTAAAGGAACCAACCCCCGAGCCTTAAAAGTCCTCCTGAGCCCTAAAATATGCTTGCTGGAAAGTGCACTAGCGCTGGGGCGCTGCCTAATGGCGCTGGGGCGCTGCCCCAAAGTCAGAGAGCTCCAGAAACAGCTCTGCCTAGCGCTGGGGCGCCAGGAATGGCGCTGGGACGCCATCAGCAGACCAGAAACTCTTCTGGTCTTCTCCTCTGCGATTTCCCTTGAAAAACAAACCTCCAAATCAGTCCCAAACATCATCAAAACATCAAACTCAACCCCCAAACCTCATCTACAACACAACCTCATCAAAACCCAAGCAATCTTACACAAGAACTTCCATGAACTCTCACAACTAACATCTCAAATTCCCAACTGTAAACTAACTTGTAAAACAGAGTAAAGCTTAAGTTCTTGAATGAAAACTTACCTCAAGTAGGATTTGAGTCCTCTTCAATGATTGAACTAAGTTCCTAAGTTCCCACCTTTGATCTCCTAGCTTGGTTCTTCAAGTTGGCTCTCAAAAATTGAAAGGAAGAAAGAGGGAAGAACATGTACGGGAAGGAGAGAAGAACTGAAGATGAGGATGCTGTGTTTTGGTCTAAACGTTGCTACAGCCATCCAATTGATATATATCTTAGGGGTGAAAAGACCATTTTGCCCCTAGGTCAAATAAAGCTTCTAAACACTCCCAAGGGTAAAACCGTCCTTTCCCGCCTATCTCGTTAATTATAATTAACACCCTCCATTTCCCGTTATTCTCAAAATTATCAAATACCAATAAATCATATACCATTACCCTTTAATTCTCGGTAATGTTGTAGTCATCAAAATGACCCCGAGACTCACCCCGAGCCTCGAACTTAATCCCGTTATGACTAGACCGAAAACTTGCATTCCCATGATCGTCTCATGTCGAATGGCTCGAACCAATCCACATATATTGCGGTAAAATTATAATTCACCCATATGCATAAAATTACACAATCACGCCCCCAACGGCCAAATTACCAAAATGCCCTTGCATTTAAAATATGAGCCCATATGCATGCATTCACCATCATATAATAATATAATTCACATAAACATGCATATAATCATTAAATACCATAATAAATCAATTATGGCCCTCCCGGCCTCCTAATCAAGGATATTTGGGGCATTACATGGAGCTTGAGGCAGATCTCTCTTATGAGGAACAGCTAGTCCAGATACTTGACAGAAAGGACAAGGTCCTCAGGAATAAGACGATACCTTTGGTTAAGGTAGTGTGGAGGAACAACAAGGTCGAGGAAGCGACCTTGGAGATGGAGTCAGCACCCTGAGCTGTTCAGGTAAATTTCGAGGACAAAATTTATGTAAGGAGGGGATAGTTGTAATGCCCCAAAATCCCTAATGCGGTTTAATGGTTGGATTTGTAGGCGGGGAGGGCCATAACTGTTTTATTATTCTATTAGACTATTATATGCATGTTTATGTGAATTATATTATAATATGAAGTTAAATGCATGCATGCGGGTCCACATTTCATCATAGGGGCATTTTGGTAATTTGGCCCATTGAGGGCGTAATTGTGTATTTTCACGCATGTTGATGAACTATTGTTGAGGCCACATCATAATGTGGATTTTTTCGAGCTATTCGGCATGAGACGATCTTTGAGTGCAAATTAGCAGTTTAGTCATAACGGGATTAAGTTCGGGGCTCGGGGTGAGTCTCGGGGTATTTTGGTGATTAGAGCATTGCCGGAGATTAAAGGGTTACGGGATATGAATTATTGGTATTTGTGAATATCGAGAATATCGGGAATTGGAGGGTGTTAATTATGATTAACGATATTGGTGGAAAAGGACGGTTTTACCCTTGGGAGCCTTCAGAAAACCTTAAATGACCTAGGGGCAAAAAGGTCTTTTCACCATATGTCATATTTAAGCCATTGAAGGCTGTAGAAGGTTGGAAAAACAGACCATAGACATGTGTCTCTCGTACCTTTTTTCTCTCCCTTTTTCTTTTGAATTTTTGAGTTGTTCTAGAGGATTAAAGCTAGAGAAGTGGATCTTGAGAGCTTAGGATTGCTTTCCACCATTGAAGAGGATCCTAATATGAGCATGAGGTAAGTTTCTAGACATTAAAACTCTAGCTTTACCCTGTGTTGTTGGTTTAGTTTTCAGCTTAGTTTTCTAAATTGGTTAGGGGGTTTTGATGGGAGTTTTTGGCTAGGGTTACTTGGGTTATGATGCCTAGGACATGTGTAGATGGTTTTTGGGTTCAATAGGGACTTAAAATGAGGTTTGGAAGCTTTTGTTTCATGTTGGAAATGGTGGAGTCGAAGGGGGAAAATTTCAGGGCATTTATGGCTGTGTGTAGCGCTATAGCGACCACAAGGGGGAGCTACAACACTACTCTGGGTGAGGATCAGGCTAACTTGATTGCTGGGGCGCTAGTGGGGTAGCCCTACAGTGCTACCATGTTCCATCATATTCATGTTTTGGGCATTTTTAAGGGTTTTTGGCTCGGGGTTTCAATCCTTAAGGCTCAGGATCGAATCTACTCACCGTTTGGGTACAATTCGAGCTCCCAGGAGTGAGGTTTAGGTCAAGACCCTATTATTGTTGATTTTCATTAATGGAGATTATAATTGGTTATTATTAGGTAACCACTAAGGAATCAAAAGGACGATCATTCTCAAGGTTCATTCTGTTACTATCTCTCGCACGAACTAGAGGTAAGAAAACTGCACCCCATATGTGACATGCATGGTTATTCTTGAGGCATGTTAAATGTTTAAATGTGGACATTGATTGCATATCAAATGCTTATAAAATCTTGCTCACTTGTGTAGGGCACTGACTAAATAGTCAGAATTGGCAATGGTGTATGTATTAACTGTGAAGTTGGGACTCATTAGTCAAGTTCAGTAGTAGTACTGAGCACTGGTCACATGGTATTGACTCATAAGTCAAGAACAGTCTTAGCGTGTTTAGTGCACGCCGACAAAGATTAGATCTAATCGACATCTGCATTGAATGACTCAAATGAGCATTAATGTTGGACCGACCTCAAGTTCGATGAAAACTAAAAGCGCATGTCTAGCCTAAGGCTAGTCACTTAGAGCCAAGGCCAGAGATCCCAGTGACGGTTTAGTCACATGGCTATGGGTGTTGAGCCACGGGTGACTTACCCAGCAGTCACACATTTGATTGGAACCAGGGCCAGAAGGTCTAAGTGACTGAATTGTCACATGGCTATGGGTGCCGAGCCCCGTAGTGATTTGCTTGTCAGTCACTCATTATGGTTTACCAGAGCCTCAAGTGTTCAATCACTCATTTGATTAGAGCTATATGCTCCTTTATGGTTAACGTAACCATTAAGTGATATTCACTCATATGTTCAAGGTTATATGCTCTGTATGATTATAATGATCATCATTTGATAATATTTATATGAAGTATTGAGTTTTCTTGCTGGGCTGTGGCTCATGGGTGTTATGTGGTGCAGGTAAAGGGAAAGAAAAGCTCATCCAGCCTTGAGTGGAGAGCTTAGGTGGTAATGTGTACATATGCGGCCGCTTGACCACCATGGCCAAGGAGTTCTCGGAGGAACTAGGGGGTTTACCCTATTTTTGCCGCTTAGGTCGGCGGGTTGTAAATTTTATACTATAATGACCATTTTGGATTGTCAATAACTTGTAAACGCTTTTATGGGCCAATGAAAATTTTTATGTATTACGTAAAATATATCATTTCCTTTTGATTGGTTTCATACCTTAACCTATTAATAACACCTAGATGCACGTTTATAACCAAAGAACTCGATTAGCGAGTTACGCACGGGGCAAAGATCACAGTAACAGTCTTGGAGTAACCAGTGAATTAAAACAATGCAGACTAAAGTTTCCATCTCAATTCAATGGAAATTCATCACTCAATTTACACCCAAGAACCTAGAATGAAGCATGTTCTAAGCTTCAAGACTACTCAGCTCAATTCCACCCTATTGAACTAAATTCTTCAACAAATTAAAAGACTAGAGCTTACCTCAACAATGGCAGAATCCTCCCAAGTTCCAGCTTAATTCCCAGCTGGCTCCCTTAGCCTTTTCCTTTGGCTTAGTCCAAGCCTTCCCCTTCAATTTTCCTTCAAAGAATTCCCAAATTAGGCCTAAATACCCTGCCCTTTTCTTCCTTAACTTCAAGGCACGAATGAGAGAGGGAGAGAGAGAGAGAGAGAATGAGCATGGAGTTTCTACCCCTTTCTATTTTAGTTCTAAGTGTTTACTGAGTATTTCACTTAGTTCCTAGGAAAAAGACCCTATTGCCCTTCTAAATTAACTAATCCTCAAGTTGTCCCTAGGGGTAAAATGGTCATTTCCCCCAGTTCTCGCTAATTCCTCAAATGTTCCTAGTATTTACCTACTAATCACATATTCCAATTAATTACCAATTATTTATTCAATGTCCAATAATTTCCAAATTATTCTCTAAATTCCATTAATTACCCCTATGCCCCTCCCGAGCCAGGTATTGAACCCTGCTGTGTCTATTTCACCAATCCGCTCACTAGGACTGTCTTGAGCCATACGCTGAAAATATATCCTCATAATAATGCGCTCTCAACAATTTATCACATATAATCACATTTTTGCCCTCAATGGGGCGAAATTACAAATATGCCCTTATAAGCTATAAAGGGCCCACATGCATATCTAATATTCACAAACATGCATGTCACATAGTCATATAATCATATTAATCATGCATGCAACATAATCATGCATTGAACCATTAAATCACCCATATACCAATTATGGGTCATTACTGCTATCCTGGCAAGCTAATCAAGGCTCTTAAGCCTTATTAGAAATTTTGGGTCATTACTGCTATCCCTTTCTACTTAGAATTTGGTCCTCGAATTTTTCATGAATAACTCGGGATACTGATCCCGCATCGCTAACTCAAGCTCCCAGGTCGCTTCCTCGACCTTGCTTCTACTCCATAATACTTTAACTAGAGGAATTATTTTATTCCGTAGAACCTTGTCTTCCTGTCTAAGACCTGAACCGGTCGCTCCTCATAAGACAAATCTGTTTGCAGTCTAAGTCCTCATAGTTCAACACATGTGGAATACATCATGAACTCCTGACAACAATGGTGGCAATGCCAATCTATAGGCCACCTGCCCGATCCTCTCCAAGATCTCAAAAGGTCCAATAAATCTAGAGCTCAGGTTTCCCTTTTTCCCAAACCTTCTCACGCCTCGCAGTGGTGAGACTCGCAGAAACACGTAGTCCCCCACTTGGAACTCCAATTCCCTACGCTTAGGATCAGTGTAGCTTTTTGTCTGCTCTGCGAAGCAAGCATTTGAGCTCGAATCTTCTCGATAGCCTCATTAGTCTTCTGAACCATGTCCGGTCCCAAGTACTTCCTCTCACCCATCTCTCCCAATGAATGGGTGATCTACACCTCCTCCCGTATAACATCTCATATGGAGCTACTCCAATCGTTGATTGATAACTATTATTATACGAAAACTCAATCAATAGGAGTTACTTACTCCAAGATCCCTCGAAGTGTATCACACACACTCTGAGCATGTCCTCCAATATTTGAATTTCCTCTTAGATTGTACATCAGTCTGCAGATGAAAGGTCGTACTGAACTTCAGTTGAGTCCCCATAGCCTTCTGTAAACCACTACAAAACTTGGAGGTAAAGATAGGATACCGGTCTGACACAATAGACTTGGGAACCCCATGGAGACGCACAATCTCCCTCACATACAGCTCTGCATACTGATCCACAGTATAAGTCATCTTCACTGGTAGAAAGTGAGTTGACTTGGTGTATCTGTCCACTATCACCCACACCGAGTCATGCAACCCCACTATCCTGGGTAAACCTCCCACAAAATCCATTGTAATGTCCTCCCATTTCCACTTTGGAATACTCAAAGGCTTTAGCAACCCCGCTGACTGTTGATGCTCAGCCTTCACCTACTGACAAGTCAAATACCTGGCCACGTACTCCACCTCATCCTTCTTCATCCCAGGCCACCAATACAACGTCCGTAGATCCTGATCCATCTTCGTGGTACCTGGATGGAGTGAGTGTGGTGTAGTATTGTAGTCATCGAGTATATCTCATATAATCCCCATATCAGTCAAGATACAGATCCGACCCTTATACTGCAATAACCCAATCTCTTAAATAGAATAGTCCATAGCTACTCCAGCTACGACCTTCCCTCTAACTTCCTGCAACTGTGCATCCATCAACTAACCTTCTTTTATCCTCTCTAGAAGGGTCGACTGTAAGGTAATATCGGCTAATCGGCCCACAACCAATTCTATCCTCGCTCTGGACATCTCCCCAGCCAATTCTCTCAGTAAAGCTAAACAACTGTCTTGGGCCCCTCCGACTCAACGCATCTACCACTTCATTGGCTTTTCTGGGGTGGTAAAAGATATCACAATCATAATCCTTCACCAACTCCAGCCAACGCCTCTGCCTCATGTTAAAATCTATCTGGGTGAAGAAGTACTTCAAACTCCTATGATCGGTGTATATCTCGCATTGCTCTCCATACAAATAATGTCGCCACACTTTCAATGCGAATATCACCGCTGCCAATTCCAGATCATGGGTAGGGTACCGCTGCTCATACTCCTTCAGCTATCGTGTTGCATAAGTAATAACCTTCTCATTCTGCATCAACACACATCCCAAATCCAACCTCGATGCGTCACAATATACCACAAACTTTCCTCTGTCCAAAGGAAGACTCAACACAGGTGTCGTAATAAGTCCTCGCTTCAAGTCTTGGAAGCTACTCTCACACTTGTCTAACCAGACAAACTTTAGATTCTTCCATGTCAATTCTGTCATCAGTGCAGCAATCTTCGAAAACCCTTCCATAAACCACCTGTAATAACCCGCTAACCCGAGGAAGCTCCTAACCTCTAAGGCGTTCCTTGGCCTCGGACAATCTCTCACTGCCTCCACCTTGGATGGATCCACCTTAATCCCATCCTCACCAACAATATGTCCAAGGAATGTCACTTCTGGTAGCCAAAACTCACACTTCTTGAACTTGGAATATAACCGGTGCTCTCTTAATCTCTGCAAGACCTGTCGGACATGTTGCTCGTGTTCTGCCTCTAAACTGGAGTACACTAGGACGTCGTCGATGAAAACAATCACAAACTAATCTAAGAAGAACTTGAACACCCTGTTCATTAGGTCCATGAATGCTGCCGGGGCATTGGTCAAACCAAACGACATGACCAGAAACTCATAAGCCCATACCTCATTCGGAAGGTCATCTTCGATATATCCTCGTCCTTGATCCTCAGCTGGTGATAACTTGTTCTACTCTCTGTAGTCTATACACATCCTTAAAGTCTCGTCCTTCTTCTTCACAAACAAAACTGGAGCACCCCATGGCGAGTAGCTAGGCCTGATAAACCCCAAATAAGAAGTTCTTGCAACTGTATCTTCATTTCTTTCAGTTCTGCCAGATCCATCCTATATGGTGCCTTCGACATTGGCTCTGTCCCCGGCGCTAACTCGATGATGAACTGGACCTCCCTATGTGGGGCAGCCTGGTAAGTCCTCGGGGAACACATCCAAGAACTCACGTACTAATCTGGTCTTTCCCGGCCCTGCTGGCAAAACTCTAGTAGTATCCACCACACAAGCTAGGAAACCTATACAACCTCGCTGTCATAGGTCTCTAGCTCTCAATGTTGATATCATGGGTATGTGGGGTCCCTGCATTGCACCCACGAAAACAAAGGAGTCCTCTCCCTCAAGCTCAAAGATCACCATCTTCTTCCTACAATCAATGGTAGCCCCATATCTGACAAGGCAATCCATCCCTAGAATCATGTCAAAATCCTCCATACCTAACTCGATCAAGTCTACTAATAGCTCCCTACCATCAAGCATCACTAGCAGTGCCCTAATCCATCTCCTAGAAACCACAAGTTCCCCTGTAGGCAGTATAGTCCCAAACCCTGCAATATATTACTTGGTAGGTCTACACAATCTATCAATTACCTAACTAAAAACAAACGAATGTGTAGCCCCAGAGGCAATCAATACAGTAAAAGGAGAGTCAACTCTAGAAAGCTGACCTATGACCACTGAGGGACTAGCCTTGACCTCTTCCTGCGTCGAGGTGAACACTTGAGCTGGAGTCAAGCTTTCCACCTTCCCTGCTTCCTCTTTCTTCACTGTTGGGCAGTCCTTCTTGAGGTAACCCACCACCCTGCACACATAACAGGCCTTCGCCCGTCATTCCCTCGGATGGTGTTTTCTGCACCTCATGCACTCTGGGCAGGTTCTCCATGTCTCGCTGCCTCCCTGACGGCCACCATGAGCACCCCGACCCCTTCATTAGTACCAGCAGTGGTCAAAGTATCAGGGGTCTTCCTCTTCAGATCACTGGGGCCTCCGGCTTTACCAGACCCTTAATATGGAGGCAATGCTCTGCAAACCTCCCGTCTCGCAGTGTTCTCCCTCCAAATCTTATTCTCCACCTCCTCAGTGGTAATAGCCTTCTCAACAGCCTAGGCATAAGTTGTCCCCCAGGTACAATTGTAATTCTCACATCTCGGGCTATCATAGCATTAAGCCCTCTAATAAATCTGTATAGTCTGGCTGCATCAATAGGCACTAGATCTGGTCCGAACTTCACAAGCCTATCAAACTTTAAGGCGTACTCTGTAACTGTCATGTTGCCCTGCACCAACCCCACAAACTCATTCACCTTCACTGCCCTGATGGCAACGTTATTGTACTTATGGCTGAACAAGTCTCTGAACCCATCCTAAGTCAGAGTAGAAATATCCCTGGTCTGTGATGCCACTTCCCACCAAATGCGAGCATCCTCTCTTAGCATGGAGGTGGCACAGGCCACCCTGTCATTACCTTCCACCCTCATGAAATCTAGGATAGAAGTTATCATACTCATCCAATGTTCAGCCTTAAGTGGATTTGGTCCTCCCTCAAAGGTCGGAGGATGCTACCTCCTGAACTGCTCATACAAGGGCTCCCACCTGTTCCCTTTCTCAAGTGTTTGAACAACTGGTGCCACAGCAGGTGGCAAAATAGGTGCAGCACTCCCTGACGGAGCCTGCTGTCTCAGAAGACAGATCTGTTCTTCCTAGCTTTGTAACCGAGCTTGCATGTTTGCAAGTATCTGTTGCCAATTCTTAGGGACTAGATGAGGGTTCTGGCCCTGGTCATCATCTCTAGTCGTAGACCCTATGCCGGCTAGTCGTATAGATCGCCTTGGACGCATAGCTATCCAAGTTTATCTGCAATCAATGACTCGGCGGTCAGACAATGACGACAGGGTAACAATCTTTCCATGGTCCAATGTTGGAACTCAACCAACCACAAGCAATAAAGGTGCAAATAATCATTCAAATATTCATTCGCACGCAAAAACAATGCTAATAAGCACACCTCATTATCATCACACGATAGTCAAGGGCCAGGCCCTATCCGTATCTCATGCTCCCTATTAATCACATAGTAAAGAATTTATATTTCATTCAAGCACTTAAGCATATAATCATATGTATACAATTACCAAGCCTTGAGTCGAGCTTGTCTTTAGCGGTGACTATACATGTCCAGCCAGTCTTTAGGAACCCATAAACCTAGATGGCTCTGATACCAAGTTATAACACTCTGGATAACCAAGACCGTTACACTGTGTATTTGAAATAGTGCAACACTTGCAAATCAAGTCATTTGAGTAAAACGTGATCTTAAAGTCATAATCAGGTTAGGGTTAAAAGATTTTCATCATAAACGATTAATTTTCATTAAAATAGATCTTTGGTACATGGGATCCCAAAAATAGGGTTTAAGAAAAAATTTAACAATTCTCAAAAGTATATACAACCCAGAGGCCACTCTAATGGCAAAATACATATTTTAGGTTCTGTCCCTCTACAATCCCTCAATCGTGGTGGATGAGAAGCTGACAATGTACACCTCGCCCCGATAGCTCTCCAACTCATGGTTGATCCATCTTACCCTTGCCTTTACCTGCACCACGTAGCACCCGTGAGCCGAGGCCCAACAAGAAAACCATAGCAATAATACATAATCAATTAATTCACTAGACAATTAACAAGATATTCAACAGGCCATAGCATCAAGCTAACAATAGTAAACATTTATACTCAACAATTCATCTCAATCAGCATGCAATACTCAGGGTCAACGCCCTTAGGCCGCACCCTCTGTTTAATCCACTGACTCCGGCTCGCTTAAGTCGAGTCCAATGTTTATCTAGCTAACCCCGGCTCATAATGGCCAAGCCGCGTCCTGTGCGCAAATTATCAGCCCCCGACTCTCTTAGGTCGTTCCTTTTCATATGCCCAATCATTCATTTAGGCATACAATAAATATGTTCAAATATTGGGAAACTTTGTCCCGTTACAACCATCAAGGGTGCAGTTTTCATACCTTTAATTCTGAGTGGAGAAAAGAAAATGGTTCCGAGCACGATTTTCAGCCCCCAGCCTTGGAAATAAACCTAGTCATAGTTTCCAATGGGTAATTTTTAACTTCCAATCCAAATAAATACTTAGGAGATAGAAACTAGCCTCCGGGACCTCAATTTCTACTAAACCAGATAGTAGAAATTGTCCCGAGCATCTACGTTCGAACCCCCGAGCCTTACCAATTCTAAAAACCATTCTAAGGCTAAAATCCCCAGGTGGGTCGCGACTTTCCCCCAAGTCAGAGAGCAAGAAACCAAGCGAAACGGGAGGTGAGCCGCGACTTGGCTTAGTGGGTCGCGGCACGCGCCCAAGTCAGAGGCCAACCCAGGCCCTTCTGAGCACACGTGTCGCGACGCGCCCTCTTCGAGCCCAAAAATTCTGGGTTTTTCACATGCTTCTCCCAGCCAATTTTCCCAGAACCTCATCCTAATTAGACCTTCAAACCACAACCAAACCTAAATACGAACTAGGACCTTTAATCACATACTTGAACATAAAATCACTACAAAACAAACTGAAGTTTCCATCCTAATTCAGTGGCAATTCATCTCTCAATTTACACCCAAGAACCTAGAATTATGCATGTTCTAAGCTTCAAGACTACTCAGCTCAATTCCACCCTATTGAACTAAATTCTTCAACAAATTAAGAGACTAGAGTTTACGTCAAAAATGGTTGAATCCTCCCATGTTCTTGCTCAATTCCCAGCTTGCTCCCTTAGCCTTTTCCTTCAGCTTAGCCCAAGTCCTCCCCTTCATTTTTCCTTCAAAGAATTCCCAAATTAGGCCTAAGTACCCTGCATTTTTCTTCCTTAACTTCAAGGCACAAATGAGAGAGAGAGAGAGAATGAGCATGAATTTTCTACCCCTTTCTATTTTAGTTCTAAGTGTATACTGAGTATACCCTTAGTTCCTAGGAAAAAGACCATATTGCCCTTCTAAATTAACTAATCCTTAAGTTGTCCCTAGGGGTAAAATGGTCATTTCCTCAGTTCTTGCTAATTCCTCAAATGTTCCTAATATTTACCTACTAATCTCGTCTTCCAATTATTTATTCAATGTCCAATAATTTCCAAATTATTCTCTAAATTCCCAGAAATACCCCTAGGCCCCTCCCGAGTCGGGTATTGAACCCCGTTGTGGCCATTTCACTAATCCGCTCACTAGGACCGTCTTGAGCCATACAAAACATATAAATACATAATAATGTGTTCTCAACAATTTATCACATATAATCACATTTATGCCCTCAACAAGCCAAAATTACAAAGATGCCCTTATGAGCTATAAAGGGCCCACATGCATATCTAATATTCACAAACATGCATGTCACATAGTCATATAATCATATTATTCATGAATGCCACATAATCATGCATTAAACCATTAAATCACACATATACCAATTATGCCCTCCCGGCACGCTAATCAGGGCTCTTAAGCCTTATTAGCAATTTTGGATCGTTACACATTACCAGTCATTATCACCACACACCTTACCTAAGTACAAGAGGATCGTTTGATAAGGGTACTTTGGGAATATAAAACAACCATAGGGTGGACCATAGCAGATATCAAAGGAATAAGGCCAACTATGTGCATGCACCATATTCTCGTTGAAGAGGGGTCAAAGTCTTCTAGAAAAGCTCAGCAAATGTTAAATCCACCTATGATGGAAGTAGTTAAAATGAGATACTGAAACTCTTAAATGTGGGGGTGATTTACCCTATTTCAGGTAGCAAGTGGGTGAGTCCATTTCAAGTAGTTCCTAAGAAATCAGGCATCACTTTGGTAAAGAATGATGAGAATGTATTAGTGCCCACTAGAGTCCAAACAGGATGACGAGTATGTATTGATTATAGAAAGTTGAACACTACAACTCGAAAAGACCACTTCCCTTTGCCATTCATCGATCAAATGCTTGAAAGATTAGCGAGACACTCTTATTACTGATTTCTTGATGGTTATTCAGGTTATAATCAGATTGTTATTTCTCTTGAAGACCAAGAGAAGACCACATTTACATGCCCATTTGGCACCTTGCTTTTCATCAAATGCAATTTGGATTATGCAATGCTCCCGCCTCTTTTTAGCGATGTATGGTTAGTATTTTCTCAAATTACATAGAGAAAATCATAGAAGTGTTTATGGATGATTTTAGTGTCTATGGTGATTCTTTTAATAAGTGCCTAGACAACTTAACTCTAGTTCTTAAACGATGTATTGACACTAATCTTGTTTTGAATTGAGAGAAGTGTCACTTTATGGTGCAACAAGGTATTGTGTTGGGGCATGTTATTTCAGAGAAATGGATTGGAGTGGACAAGGCCAAAATTGTTCTCATTCATTCTCTGCCACCACCATCAAATGTGAAAGAAATAAGATCCTTTCTTGGTCATGCAGGATTCTATAGGCAGTTTTAATGGATTTCTCAAAAATTGCTTCTCCATTATGTAATATTCTTCAAAAGGTTGTGGTCTTTGAATCTAATGATAAATGTTTGTTTACATTCAATAAATTGAAGGAATCCTTGACATCAACGCCTTTTGTTCAGCCATCGAATTGGGAGTTACCATTTGAAATAATGTGTGACCCTAGTGATTATGCACTAGGAGCGGTCCTTGGGCAATGAGTTGGTAAGGTTCCTCATGTTATATACTATGCCTCTCAAACTCTTAATGATGCTCAGTTGAATTACTCTATTACAGAAAAAGAGCATTTGGCAGTCATCTTTGCTCTAGAAAAGTTTCGGTCTTAATTGATTGGAACTAAAGTTATTGTGTACACTTACCATGCAGTTCTTAAATATTTACTAGCTAAGAAAGAAGAAAAGCCCAAACTTATTCGGTGGATTTTATTCCTTCAAGAATTTGATCTTGAAAAAAAGACAAGAGAAGGTCAGAAAACTTGGTGGTGAATCATTTAAGTAGACTTATTTGAGAAGAAGATAACTTTCCATTAAATGAAATTTTTTTCGACGACTAACTGCTAGCTCTTAAAGAAGTTACTCCATGGTTTGCTGATATTGTTAACTATTTGGCCTCTAAAGAGTTATTAGGAGACCTTACACAAGCTCAAAAGAACAAGATTAAGCACGATGCTAAGTTTTACTTTATGGATGAGCCTTGTTTTATGGAAACATTGCGCTGATCAAGTCATTCAAAGGTGTGTTTTCGATTCTGAATTTCAATCCATCCATAAAGTACTTGACAATGGTTTTTATTGGCATACAATCTTTAAAGATTCATATGCATATTGCAAGGTGTGTGACCATTGTCAACGAGTTGGTAACATGACTGCTAGGGATCAAATGCCCTGTAGCGACCCAAATTTGCTAATTAGTCTTGGGGCCTTGATTAGTGTGCCTGGAGGGAAATAATTGTTATACTGTGATAATATATGTGAATTTAATGCATATGTGGTTAGAATGCATGCTTAGGTAATTAAATATGCTTGTGGGCCCCATTTGGTTGTCAGAGGCATACTTCTAATTTTAGCCTGTTGAGGGCATAAATGTGATATAATGGTGATATATTTGTGATGCACGTTACGAGATGGTGCTAGGGAGCTGTTTAGCTAGAAAGTCACAACGGGGTCAAATACCCAGCTCAGGATGAGCCTAGGGGTATTTAGGAAATATTATCAAGTGATCGGGAATTATTGAGTAGCGGTTAGTAATACCAATAGTTTAAATGGGGATTTTTAGGCACACTTGAGGATTTAGCGGGATGTGTTAAAAGACTAAACCGCCCTTGGTGGCATATGAGGACTTGGGGTAACTTAAGGCGTAATTGGGTCTTTTGGCAGCTGGTTATGTTGAGATAGGAATTGAGGAAATTTTAGAACGGTTTAGAAAAGCAAAGGAAAGAAAAGAAAACAGAACTTCTCAGCTCTCAATCTCTCCCATGCGATTTTTCTTTTTCCTCCTCTTGGTGATTGAGAACTTTATGAGTTTTGAGGATTTTGGGCTAGTGAATTGAAGGAATTTGGCTGCTGTGGCTAGGAAAGTTAGCTCAAAGGTATGCTAAGGTCAGAGGTAAGGAGTTCATCTCTGTTTTCTTTGAGTTTATAAACTTGATTTTGAGAGATTGATAATGGAAACTGAAAGTTGGTTTGTGGCTAGATTCAGTTTTGGAATAAGAGGGATTAGCTTGGAGTTGGAATTGGAGGAGGCTCAGGGACGAATTTCTACTTGAGGTAAGGGTTTCATGCATCTCTGATGTGTATGAGCTACTGTGGTTTAAGTTTCTGGTTTATGGTTTAAGTTTTATAAAGTTTTAAACCAATTTGTGAATCATGGGTTTGATTGTGTGTCTAGGCTTGTTGTTGATGTTTCTGAGTTGTTAGATGGTTTATATGGGGTTTTGGATTGAATTTGGGACTTAGGTATGCATTAGTGTTGATTTGGGAGTGTTTTGGCTCGGGGAAAACATTTTGAGAAACCCAGATTTCTGGGTTTGCGAGGGGCGTCGCGGCCCTGTTCTTCTGTGCCGTGGCGCTAGGTTGCATCAGGGGAAGGGAGCCACATTGGGCGCTGCGGCCCTTAAGGACTAGTGTCGCGGCTCTAGGCCATTTCTGGACAGGAGAAAATTTCAGTTTTTAGGTTTTTTCCCAAGGGGCCCGGGGGACGCTTCCGCCACCTTGTGTGGGGATCCGCGAGATTCTGAAGGCTTGGGATTAGCTCCGGGAGATGCTTTTTAATTGGTTAGTAATTGGAGTGCTATTTATGTGTTGTGACTAGGTTCTCGGTGATGCTCAGATTCGGGGACCGTGCTCGAGGGTTCAATGCTCAAGAAGCTCGGGACACAGGTAAGAAAGTTGTTGTACCCATAAAGCACAGCGAGGCCCCATAGTTGTGTTGCAGGGCATGGCCCTATATGTTTATGTGTTGGCTATAGCCCATTGATTATGTTAGTATATGTTTAATTTATGTTTTAATTATGTTGTGTATGCATATTTGTGAATGTTCAGCGAGGGCCGGGAACGGCGAAGGCCGAGAACGGCGAGGGGCCGGAAGTAGCGTTTAGCACGCGGAGTGCGAGTTGCCAGGGTACGACCCTAAAGGATGTAACACCCCAACTCCAGGGACCGTTACGGTGTGCCTTGTAAACAGTGCTAAACTCGCTAATCGAGTCATTAGGCCAAAATTGTGAACTAAGTATGATTAGCAGTTTAGGGATTAAACATTTTGGATAAGTTGTAACGTTTCACTAGAACTTTTAATATATACATTGGGATCCCGAAAATAAAGTTTCAGAGTTTATTACAGAAAATATATACAATAGGCCGTTCTAAGCGGCAAAACAGGGTTCAACCCTAGTTCCACTTTAAACCTCGTCAGTGGCGGACGAGCAGCTGCATATGTACACGTCATCACCTAAGCTCCCCAACTCAAGGATGGTCCAACTTCCTCTTGCCTTTACCTGCACCACGTAGCACCCGTGAGCCGAAGCCCAGCAAGAAAACACAATATAACATGATATAATATCAACAACGATCATAATAACCATTCAGGACTATCACTCCAAACAAATAGGTGACAATAGCCAAAAGTCACAATAATGAGCATCGCTCCTTCTATCCATGTGACGATAGGGTCACCAGGGCTTAGCTGATAAGTGATCCTTTCATAAGTTTGATTAGGACAGGTGCATGGTGAATGGTCTCCAACATAACCTTCCTCCCGACCCTAGAGTCGTGCAATGGACAGCGTCCCCTGGCCATGTGACAAACAGTCACCGGGGTCATATACCTTGGCCATTATCATCTGGTCATAGACCAGGCAAGCGCTTATAAGTTCTCATTGGCCTTCCGGTCGGTCCAGCACTAATACCCCATATGAGTCATTCAGTGCCGACCTCGATTAGATCTAATCTTTAATTGGCCCGGCGTTCACAACGCACTGCCACTTCTGACTCCTGGGTCGGTAAAACACGACCAATGCTCAGCCCGTGGTGAACGTAACTAATAAGTCACAGCTTCACAGACGGATCTGGCACCATTGTCGATTCTGACTAATAAGTCAGCGCCATACAAAGGTAAGCCATGCCACCAACATATACCACATGTCCAATATCCAATAACAAGTATTCTGCATGCTTACACAACATATATTAGTAAAATTAGGACTATGCATTAACACAGAGGCTCAAGCTCTGAACGATATCACACCCAGTATACAAAGCATGTCCTAATCACATGTTTCTCATGCATCATATGCAATATATCCAACAATCCAACATGCACCAATAACAACCATTCATGTCACATTTAACAGTCAACCAACATGCATCAAAAATAGTCATCCATGTCATACATAATAATCATCCAACATGCATCATAGTAACCATGCATGTCACACATATTAATCAACCGGCATGCACCAATAATAACCATGCATGTCCCATATACACAGCGTGCAGTTTTCTTACCTCAAAGCCGAGCTAGAACGATTAAAAGAACGACCCTTGAGAACGATCAACTTTTAGTCCTTTAGCAGTCACCTAGTCATAACCAAATATAAGGTATCATTAATAAAAATGATAACTGAGGGTTCCCAAACCAAAACCCAGCCCCCGAGACCTCAAATACTACCCAACCGGGTACTAGGTCCAACCCTGAGGCCTATGGTTTGAATCCCTAAGCAAAAAACCACTTTTTAGCAAATTTGGCCTTAAGGGCCGCGGCCCCCAAAAGCTGTGCCGCGGCACGCCCCTAAGCAGAGAGGCCCCTATCTGCCAGACGCGCATGGGCCGCGGCACGCAAAAGCCGTGCCACGGCACCCAGCCCAGATCAGCCTAAGCCCCACACACGAACCAGATTTTCAACCCTGCACTTCCCCTCTCAAACCAGACCTTCAAACCCTCTCTAAACCTCTTCCAAACATATAATTGAACCCCCAAACAACATCCTTATCTCACTCACACCAAACCCCAATCAAACTAACACTAAAACCCCCTTTGTTTCACACTTTCCACATCAAAATCCATGAACTAAAAACTAAAACGAAAACAGAGCATAGCTTAAGTTCAATGATCAAAACTTACCTTAAAACTTGTTTGAACCTCCCTTACAAGCTGAACCAAGTCCCCAATCCTAGCCTTTAAGTTCCTCTAACTTGAATTACCACCAAGAACACAAAACCATCAAATGAGGAAATGGAGGAAATGGTGTACGGGAAGAGAAGAGAGCAAACCCCTGTTTTGTTCTGTTTTATTCTACAGCCTTCAGCCATTTAAAACAAGTATATCCACCCCTAAAATGACCAAAATGCCCTTATACCATCCAAAGCCTCTTAAACCAATCCAAGGGAAAAATTGGTACTTCTAGCTTAACCCGTTAATTATAATTAACGCTTCCCAATTTCCGCTAATCTCAAAATCCTCAAACACCAATAATTCACATCCCATTACCCTAAAATCCCCGGTAACGCTATAATCACCAACAACACTCCGAGACTCACCCCGAGCCCCGAACTAAACCCGCTATGACTAGACCGAACACTTGCATCTCACGATCGTCTCATGTCGACAAGCTCGAACCAATCCACCTTATAATAAGGCTATATTAATTAATCACCATCACGCACCCAAAATATACAATTACGCCCACAGTGGCCAAATTACCAAATTACCCTCATAATTAACATATGGGCCCATATGCATGCATTCACCATCATATAATAATATAATTCACGTAAACATGCATATAATCATTAAAGATTATAATAAATCAATTATGGCCCTCCCGGCCTCCTAATCAAGGTCCCAGACCTTATTAGGAAAAAATCGGGGCATTACAAAGGATACCAGGGATATCCTTATGGTGTAGACCGTAACGCAGGGCCTGGTAAAGCACCTGGGACGGCATGGCCGTATGTGTTTAGCCTGTTGGCAAATTGGGTATATGTTAAATAGTTCATATGCGTATGTTATCTATTTATGTGGAGTTTTCTTGCTGGGCTTCGGCTCACGTGTGCTCTGTGGTGCAGGTAAGGGCAAGGAGAAAGTCAACCTACCATGAGTATGGATAGCGTGAAGCGGCGCGTACATGTTTGGTCTGCTTGGCTGCCACGACCAGGGGTATTTTTTTGGAAGCTGCTTGTAAAATACCCTATTTTGTCGTATAGTCGACTTTAAGTATATTTTGAGTTGTAAATATTTATAAACAGTATTTTGGGATCCCAAATGTTAAATGTTTTATGATTTTCAGTAAATGGAATTATTTTCAAAGTTTATGACTCTGTTTATGGTTTGATTACACGTTTGCCTTAAAGCCTCGATTAGCGAGTTAAAAGCACATTTTAAACTCACTTAGTAACCACTCTAAGGAAGTAGGGCGTTACAACTTGGTATCAGAGTGAGCCAAGGTTTATTGGTTCTGGAGATTGACGAAACATGTACGCTCGCTGTCAGTGACAAGCTCAACTCAGGGTTGGTCGATAGGATTGATTAATATGCTTGAATATGTGCTTGAATGCCATGTTTGCCTGCTTGTTTCTTATAGAGCATGATGAATGAGTTAACATATGCATGATGTCAGGGCATGGCCCGTTGTGTGTTATATGTTATCTGTCTGTTATCTGGATTGTGGTTCTTGATTGGTTGTTGTGATTGGGAGGTGGTATTGGATTATGTTATCATGCCTGATGAGCGGCGTCGTTGGTTGTAGGCATATAGTTGTGATGCCTCGACAATCATCTAGACTCTGCGGCAGTCGGGCCGAGGATGACAATCAGGGTCAGGACCCTTCACCTGCCCCATAGAATTGGCAAGAGATGTTTGCTGAAATGGAAGCAAGGTTGCGAAGAACAGAAGAAGAACTTCATCAGTTGAGGCAGCAGGCCCCTCCAAAGGCCACTGGGCTGCCAATTCAGCTGGGTGTGGCGCCAGTGCTGGTTAAGCCTGTGATGGAGAACAGGTGGGAACCTCTGTATGAAAAATTTACGAAGCAACATCCTCCCACCTTTCAGGGTGGACCAGACCCACTGCGAGTAGATCAGTGGATGAATATGGTTTCCTCTATCCTGGATTTCATGAGGGTTGAGGGGAACGAGAGAGTTGCCTGTGCTAGCTACATGTTTAGAGAAGATGCCCGCATTTGGTGGGATGTTGTGGTTCAGAGAAGGAATGTGGCAGTCATGACCTGGGAAGAATTCAAGAATATCTTTAATGAGAAATATTACAATGTAGCTGTCCGAGCTGCAAAGGTTGACGAGTTCATTAACCTGACGCAGAACCAGTTGACCGTGACAGAGTATGCTTTGAAATTTGACCGATTAGCTAAGTTTGTGCCAGATTTAGTGCCGACGGATACGGCAAGGAGAGACAGATTTGTACAGGGGTTGAACGTTATGATCGCCCGTGATGTAAAGATCACTTTGGATCTAGGGACTGCTACCTATGCTCAGGTTGTGGACAAGGCCCTTACAGTTGAGGGGTCGAGGACCAGATCTGGAGAGAGAGCGCTGTTAGGCGCGATGCTAGGAGGACAGTGCCACATTTTATTGGATCCAGTCGGGGTAGTGGCCCCAGTGAGCAGAAGAGGAAGGCCCCAAATTCCTTCGTTCCTCCCAGTTCCGATAGGAGGGCACGGGGTGCTTTTGGTGGCCGTCAGGGTGGAAGTGACAACTGGAGGAATTTCCCAGTGTGTCCTCGGTGCAGACGGTGACATCAGGGTGAATGCAGGATCAGGGCCTGCTTTGTCTGTGGGAGTGCCAATCATTTGAAGAAGGATTGCCCACAAGCCAGGAAGGAGGAGTCGAAGCAGGGTGATAGTCTCGCTCTTGCCAGAGTGTTTACCTTGAATCAGACTGAGGCGCAGGCTAGCCCTTCAATTGTGACAGGTCAGATTTCTAGTGCTGGGTCTTTGTATACTACATTGTTTGATTCGGGAGCTACCCACTCGTTTGTGTCTGCTAGGGTGGTAGATCAGCTGTGTAGACCTAGTGTTGTGTATGCTAGGGGTTTTCAGACTTTGTTTCCGACTAGGAAACTGGTAGTCTCTAAGAGATGGATTAGAGCTTTACTAGTAGAGGTAGATGGTAGGGAATTGTCTGTTGATCTGATTGATCTTACGATGTATGACTTCGATATGATTCTAGGGATGGATTGGTTAGCAAAGTATGGGGCGACAATAGACTGCAAGCGCAAGATGGTGACTTTTGAACTGGAAGGGGAGGTACCCTTTGTGTTCGTGGGGACGTCTAGTGGATCGCGAATACCTATTATTTCAGCATTGAAGGCTAAAGACCTGATGCAGGAAGGTTGCATGGGATTCCTAGCAAATGTTGTGGACACTTCTAGGGTTGGGTCGGCTGGACTGGGTGAGACTAGGTTGGTGTGTGAATTCCCAGATTTATTTCCAGCAGATCTGCCAGACTTGCCACTGTAGCGGGAGATTGACTTTGTTATTGAGTTAGCGCCAGGAGTGGAGCTAGTATCTAGAGCACCTTACAGAATGGCTCCGGCAGAGTTGAAAGAGTTGAAGATTCAGTTACAGGAGTTACTGGATTTGGGGTTCATCAGACCAAGTTTCTCGCCATGGGGTGCTCCAGTGTTGTTTGTTAAGAAGAAGGATGGATCTCTTAGGATGTGCGTTGACTACAGGGAACTGAACAAGCTGACCATTAAGAATAGGTATCCACTGCCTAGGATCGATGATTTATTTTACCAGCTGCAGGGAAGTACAGTGTTTTCCAAAATTGATCTCCGATCAAGTTACCATCAGTTAAGGATCAAAGAAGAGGACATACCAAAGACTGCTTTCCGCACGAGGTATGGACACTATGAATTTCTGGTTATGTCCTTTGGATTAACCAATGCCCCAGCAACTTTTATGGATATGATGAATAGGATTTTCAAGGATTCAAGGACTATCTGGATAAGTTTGTGATTGTATTCATCGACGACATCTTGGTGTACTCTCAGTCAGAGACAGAGCATGAGCAACATCTGCGGTTGGTTTTACAGCGATTAAGGGAGCATAAGTTATATGCTAAGTTTAGTAAGTGTGAGTTTTGGCTACCACAAGTCACGTTTCTGGGCCATATCGTCAGTAAGGAGGGGATTCTGGTTGACCCAAGTAAGATTAAGACAGTAAGAGATTAGCCTAGACCGAGCAACGTTCTAGAAGTGAGAAGTTTTCTAGGATTGGCAGGATATTATCGGCGGTTTGTTGAGGGGTTCTCCAGGATAGCAACACTGTTGACAGAATGACGAAAAAGAAGACAAAGTATGTTTGGACAGATAGATATGAGAACAATTTCAAAGAATTGAAGCGGTGATTGATCACTGTGCCAGTGTTGAGTTTGCCGACAGGTAATGAGAAGTTCGTGGTTTACTGTGATGCTTCCAGACAGGGTTTAGGGTTTGTGCTGATGCAAGCTGGTAAGGTGATAGCCTATGCATCGAGACAGTTAAAGGAGTATGAGCAGAGATATCCCACACATGATCTGGAATTGCCAGCGGTGGTATTCGTACTTAAGATTTGGAGACATTATTTGTATGGTGAGAAGTGCGAGATATACACCGACCATAAAAGTTTGAAATATTTCTTTACTCAGAATGATCTAAATATGCGCCAGAGATGGTGGATAGAGTTTGTTAAGGATTATGATTGTGATATCCTTTACCATCCTGGGAAGGCTAATGTAGTGGTTGATGCATTGAGTCGGAGAGGCCCAAGACAGCTGTTCAGTTCGAGGTAGATATCTGATAAGCTAGCTAAGGAGATGACAAGAGCGGGAATAGAGTTAATGGTTGGCCGGTTAGCCAACATCACTCTTCAGTCTACACTCCTTGAGAGGATCAAGGAGGCGCAGAGGAAAGATCCCTAGTTGAGAGGTCACAGGGAGAACGTCTTAGTCGGAACGGTAAGGACTTTTCTCTTTTAGAGATGGGGTTACTGTAGTACAAGGGTCGGATTTAAGTTCCGATGGATTATGATATTCGACGAGAGATTCTAGATGAATCGCATACCACTCCCTACTCTTTACATCCAGGTACGACGAAGATGTACCAAGATTTGAGAGCTTTATATTGGTGGTCGGGCATGAAAAGGGACGTGGTGGATTATGTGGCCAAGTGTTTAACGTGTCAGCAGGTCAAGGCTAAACATCAGAGGCCAGCAGGGTTGCTGCAGCCTCTAGGGACTCCAGAGTGGAAGTGGGAGGACATTGCCATGGACTTTGTGGTTGGTTTGCCGAGAACTGTGGGACAGCATGACTCGGTGTGGGTGATTATGGATAGGTATACCAAGTCAGCCCACTTTTTGCCTGTCAGGATGACTTATACTGTGGAGCAGTATGCTAAATTATATGTGAAGGAAATTGTTCGACTTCATGGAGCTCTGAGGTCGATAGTATCTAACAGAGACCCCACCTTCACCTCCAAGTTTTAGGAGAGCCTGTAGAAGGCTATGGGCACGCAGCTACAATTTAGTACCGCTTATCATCCTTAGACCGATGGAAAGTCTGAGAGGACAATTCAGATATTGGAAGACATGTTGCGAGCCAGTGTGTTAGACTTTGGGAGATCTTGGAGTAAATATCTCCCTTTGATTGAGTTCTCGTATAATAACAGTTATCAGGCGACTATCGGAGTGGCTCCGTATGAGATGCTATATGGGAGGAAATGTAGATCACCTATCCATTGGGACGAGATGGGTGAGAGAAGTTATTTGGGTCCTGAGCTGGTTCAGAGGACCAATGAGGTGATTGAGAAGATTAGAGCGCGAATTCTCGCCTCCCAGAGTCGCCAGAAGAGTTATTCAGACCTGAAACACAGGAGTGTAGAATTTCAGGTTGGTGACCATGTGTTCCTTAGGGTTTCACCTCTAAGAGGAGTGAAACGGTTTGACGTTCGGGGCAAGTTGAGCTCCAGGTTTGTAGGCCCTTTCGAGGTTCTGGAGCGGGTTGGGGAGGTAGCCTACAGGTTGGCAATTCCTTTAGCCTTATCAGGCGTTCATAATGTTTTTCATGTGTCCATGCTTCGAAATTATGTATCAGATTCGACACATGTACTGAGTTATGAGAGTTTGGAGCTGGACTAGGATTTTTCCTATGAGGAGAAGCCGGTTCGGATTCTTGATTGGAAAGATAAGGTTTTGCAGAGCAAGACCATCGCCTTGGTGAAAGTGTTGTGGAGGAACAGCAAGGTTGAGGAGGCGACATGGGAACTTGAATCAGACATGCGGGAGCGGTATCCCGAGTTGTTCAGGTAATTTCGAGGACGAAAAGTCTGTAAGGTGGGGATAGTTGTCGCGACCCAAATTTGCTAATAAGGCTTGGGGCATTGATTAGTGTGCCTGGAGGGCAATAATTCTTATACTGTGATAATATATGTGAATTTAATGAATATGTGGTTAGAATGCATGCTTAGGTAATTAAATATGCATGTGGGCCCCATTTGGTTGTCAGGGGCATACTTGTAATTTTAGCCCGTTGAGGGCATAAATGTGATATAATGGTGATATATTTGTGATGCACGTTCCGAGACGGTGCTAGGGAGCTATTTAGCTAGAAAGTCACAACGGGGTGGTCAAATACCCAGCTCGGGAGGAGCCTAGGGGTATTCTTCGAATATTATCAAGTGACCGGGAATTATTGAGTAGTGGTTAGCAATAGCAATAGTTTAGACATGTCTAGATTAAAATGGGGATTTTTAGGCACACTTGAGCATTTAGCGGGATGTATTAAAAGACTAAACCGCGCTTGGTGGCATATAAGGACTTGGGGAAACTTAAGGGGTAATTGGGTCTTTTGTCAGCTGGTTATGTTGAGATAGGGATTGAGGAAATTTTAGAATGGTTTAGAAAAGCAAAGGAAAGAAAAGAAAACAGATTTTCTCAGCTCTCTCTCTCTCCCATGCAATTTTTCTTTTTCCTCTTCTTGGTGATTGAGAACTTCCTGAGTTTTGAGGATTTTGGGCTAGTGAATTGAAGGAATTTGGCTGCTGTGGCTAGGAAAGTTAGCTCAAAGGTGTGCTAAGGTCAAAGGTAAGGAGTTCATCTCTGTTTTCTTTGAGTTTCTAAGCTTGATTTTTAGAGATTGATAATGGAAACTGAAAGTTTGTTTGTGGCTAGATTCAATTTGGGAATAAAAGGGAACAGCTTGGAGTTGGAATTGGAGGAGGCTCAGGGACGAATTTCTACTTGAGGTAAGGGTTTCATGCATCTCTGATATGTATGAGCTGCTGTTGTTTAAGTTTCTGGTTTATGGTTTAAGTTTTATAAAGTTTTAAACCAATTTGTGAATCATGGGTTTGATTGTGTGTCTAGGCTTGTTGTTGACGTTTCTGAGTTGTTAGATGGTTTATATGGGGTTTTGGATTGAATTTGGGACTTAGGTATGCATTGGTGTTGATTTGGGAGTGTTTTGGCTCGGGGAAAATGTTTGGAGAAACCCAAATTTCTGGGTTTGCGAAGGGGCGCCGCAGCCCTGTTCTTCCGTGCCGCGACCCTAGGTTGAATCAGGGGAAGGGAGCCACACTGGGCACCGCAGCACTTAAGGGCTAGTGCCGCGGCGCTAGGCCATTTTTGGACAGGGGAAAATTTCAATTTTTTGGCTTTTGCCCAGGGGGCTCGGGGGACGCTTCCCCCACCTTGTGTGGGGATCCGCGAGGTTCCGAGGGCTTGGGATTGGCTCCGGGAGATGCTTTTGAATTGGTTAGTAATTGGAGTGCTATTTATGTGTTGTGACTAGGTTCTTAGTGAGGCTCGGATTTGAGTACCGTGCTCGAGGGTTCAGTGCTCCAGAAGCTCGGGACACAGGTAAGAAAGCTGTTGTACCCATAGAGCAGGGCAAGGCCCCATAGTTGTGTTGCAAGGCACGGTCCTATATGTTTATATGTTGGGTGTAGCCCATTGATTATGTTAGTATATGTTTAATTTATGTTTTAATTATGCTGTGTATGCATATTTGTGAATGATCGGCGAGGGCCAGGAACGGAGAAGGCCCAGAACGACGAGGGGACAAAAGCAGCATTTAGGACGCTGAGTGCGAGTTGCCAGGGTACGACTCTAAAGGATACCTGGGATATCCTTACGGTGTAGACTGTAACTCAGGGCCTGGTAAAGCGCCTGGGACGGCAAGGCTGTATGTGTTTAGCCTGTTGGCAAATTGGGTATATGCTAAATGGGTCATATGCGTATGTTACCTATTTAGGTAGAGTTTTATTGATGGGCTTCGGTCACGGGTGCTCTGTGGTGCAGGTAAGGGCAAGGAGAAAGTTAACCGACCATGAGTATGGAGAGCGTGAAGCGGCACGTACATGTCTGGTCTGCCTGGCTGCCATGGCCAGGGGTATTTTTTTGGTAGTTGCTTGTAAAGAACCCTATTTTGTCGTATAGTCAACTCTATGTATATTTTGGGTTGTAAATATTTATAAACAGTATTTTGGGATCCCAAATGTTAAACGTTTTATGATTTTCAGTAAATGGAATTATTTATAAAGTTTATGACTCTATATATGGTTTGATTACACGTTTGCCTTAAAGCCTCGATTAATGAGTTTAAAGCACATTTGAAACTCACTTAGTAATGACTCTAAGGAAGTAGGGCGTTACATGCCCCAAATCCCATATTTATTATTGAGATTTTTTATGTATGGGGCATTGTTTATATGGAACCATTTCCATCATCATTCGGTTTTGAGTATATTCTCTTGGCGGTGGATTATGTGTCTAAGTGGGTGGAAGCAAAATAAACTAAAGTGGATCATTATATCGAATATCTTTGTGAGATTTGGCACTCCAAGGACAATAATTAGTGACTGAGGTACACATTTCTGCAATAAAACTATTGAAGCTTTATTTTGGCGATATCAAGTTACTCATAAAGTAACCACTGCCTACCATCCACAAGCAAATGGCCAAGCCAAGGTATCAAATGGAGATGTCAACTAGGAAGGATTAGAGTGTAAGAGTATATGATGATCTATGGGAATATCACACGGCATACAAAACATCGCTTGGTATGTCGCCGTATCGATTGGTGTATGGAAAGCCTTGTCATTTATTGGTTGAACTAGAGCATAAAGTTTGGTGGGCTGTGAAATAGTGTAACATGGAGATGGATAATGCAGGCCAACAAAGAATGCTGCAATTACAAGAGCTGGAGGAAATTCGTAATGATGCTTATGAAAGCTCTAAGAATTACAAAGAAAAGAGCAAAGCCTTTCATGATCGAAATAGAATTATTTGGAAGACGTTTGATGTGGGACAAAAAGTATTATTGTATCATTCTTGTCTTAAACTATTTCTGGGTAAGTTAAAATCCTGATGAGTTGGATGTTTCATAGTGGTACACAATTATCCTTATGGAGAGGAGAAATTACAAGTCCATCAACGGAAAAAATACTCGAGGTTAACGGTCAGAGATTGAAGCCTTATTATAAGTCTATCGAGGAGGAACAAGCTACTGTGATTCACATCTTCGATCCGAAATATGTTGATAAAGTATGAAAATGTTTTATGTCGAGCTAGTGACGTTAAACTTAGCAAAGTTTATGTATTTTATATTTTAAGACATTTTCGTTTAATTTATTTTCCCATTTAATTTTTTCTTGTTGAAATTAGTTTTTTTTTTTTTTATGTATTTAAGAACCTTGAAAATCGTGTAAAAAAACCTGGGCCAAATGCCTAGTGGTCGTGACCAGCCCTATTCCAGGCCACGACTTGGAGAACAGAGAGTAGCGGTCGCGGCCACCAATAACCCCAGGTCACGACCACTGCACGATTTCAACACTCCTCATTTTAAACCCCAAGTCATTTTTTTCCACTTCTCACAAAAATAAACAAAGCCTCCAATACCGAAAACACTCTCTCATTTTCACCAAACTCCATCATTTCAAACCCATTTTCACTCAAATACTTCTCCGAAACCATTACAATTCCAACCCTCAATCTCCATTTCCTCCCATTTTTTACCTATTCTCACCAAAATCCCCATCATCTATAAAATTTCTTCTTTCAAAACCTAAAACCTCATAATTTCAAATTTGACAATTGAGGTTCTCCACGTAGTTTCAAGGTAATTCATTGGCACAATCAAGCTTCCAAGATTCTCTATTATCAACTACAAGTAAGTTGTTTATCTTCATTGTTTGATTTGTGGGTTTTGAATATTGAAGAACAAGAATTGGGGCATTTTGGATTTTGTGATTTTTTTTATGAATTGCTTATCTATTGTGATCATTGGCTTGGATTGAGCGCTTATGTTGTTGTATTGGTGATAATATGAATTTTGGGGAGATTGGATTACTAGAACAATATTTTCAACTCTTGGCTTAGCTTATGCCTACCAAGTGTTTGATAAAAAGGTTGAAGTGAAGTGTGATTGAGTTTTTTGGGGAATTGGTTGAATATTGTTGAAGATGAAGTATTTAATTACATAGTGGATACTTAGTTGGTGTTGTTAGAGGTGTTTGGGTTGATATTTTTGGGGTGTCTTGAATTTTTCTCTTAGTGCTTGATTGTGTTTAAAGGAAGCTTGTTACTGGGTTTGGAAGTGAAGAATGACACCAAAGAGATTTAGAAAAGAATACCAAAGGTGCTTCCTCATCTGGGGTTCAATTTGATGCCAACAAATTTATTTCTGATGAGGCATTTAAATGCTATCAAGATGCAGTAGTAAAGCAGAAAACAATGATTGAAGAAAGGGGGTTTGATATGGAAGTTCTTCATGGGTACCCATCCACTGTGGAGCAGATTGAAAAAATAAATTGAAAGAAACATTGCTCTTGACCCAATGTTGCGGTGATCCCTATAGTAAGAGAGTTTTATGCCAATGGAATTTCTCAAGTCACGCCTATGGCTACAGTGAGAGGGGTCGACGTGAATATTTCTTATGTGACAATAAATCAGTTTTATGGGCTTCCCAGCATAGAAAATGATGAGTATAGCCAAATAATGGATAATCCCAACTTTGATGAGATCATCTCATTTCTGTGCAAACCGAACACTCAATGGATCATAACTAAAATAGGCCACCCTATTAAGTTCAAGCGTGAGGCAATGAGAGTTATTAAAAAAGCATGGCATAAGTTTATCAATGAGAAGCTCTTTCCAACTAAACATGTCAGTGATGTGAATGTGGATACTGCCTTACTTCTATATGTCGTCTTGAAGGGTAAAACAATTAATGTGGGACGCATAATCAAAGTCATCCATTCAGAACAGCTTCAGACATTTGTCTAAGGGGTTCTATCATCCCCATCTTATTACCGCCATGTGTGCTCAAACTGGTATGACATGGGATCCTTCTAATCCTTTGCTGCAGCCTATGCATGTGCTGAATAGATCATCCATCACTCACTTCAAGGTCCCTGATACTGCTGGGGCAAGCTCATCTTCACGAACTCAGGTTAGGCCACGCCATCAACCAAAAATATGACATTGGCAGATCATATGAAACTTGTGGAGGAATTTGTGTACAATACATCTCAAGAGTTGCATGCTCACCACACTGAATTCTAAGCACACCAGCAGCAGATGATTGAATGGGCCAGCTACCAGGATGTTTGTTTTAGGATGAATGCCATGCACCTCGGTATGGAGATGGAAAACTATCCACCTGCACCACAGTGGTTTCATCCGTATCCACTGCCTATGCCCATGATGCAAGATGACAAGAACGAGGTGGAAGCCGGAGATGATTAGGCATATATGCCTGATGAGTTAGTAATTACTTCGGTTGAGGGAGTTTTTCTTTTTCTTTACCTTTTCTTTTATTTTCCATTGAGGACAATGTACTATATAAGAGTGGGGGAAGGGGAAAAGTGCCTTGTTTTTATTATTTTTATTATTTTGCGTTGTTTTATGTCGTTTTTTTCATTCTTAGTTTGTTTTAGGTTATCATAAGCATGGTTGTGTTGAAAGTTGTTTGTCAATGATGAAACTTATTATTGAGATGAGAATATGTTGAGGAACTTGATGTATTCTGCATGAATTGTGTGCTTAACTCGTGTGTTGTTTGTCATTTAAGCTTGATCTTTAATTTTTAAACATAATGCGTGTACAATTAGATATACCTTTTCACTATTTTTTGGAGATATTTATGCATGCTATTATCTATTTATATAGCCTTTACCACTCTAGAAATCATTGATTAATTGTTTGAGGCAAAATCCTAAGTACACATGATTAGGAAGATGATTAAGGCACGTTTCTTTGGATCGTTTGAGCCTTTCAAGCTTACCTATGAAATTGAATATCCTAGTTTCCCATTTTTGAGCCATTATGACTAATCTTTTTCTTTTATAAGCCAATTTATAAACCTCTTGCAACTTAAAATTTTTATCATTTTTGTGACCCATTACACCATAGTTTTATATGAATATTTGATTTTGTGGGTTGGGTTATGGATTATAAGAAGGAGACAATATGTATTGGTTTTTATTGGTTTGTAATGTGAATATAGAAGATATACTATTTCTCTCAATGAAGTTGAAAAAAAAGAGAAATTTTGCATTGAAAAAAAAAAAGAAGTTTGCAAAAAATATAAGTGTGGAGGGAAATAATATGATCGATGTGAAAGAGAAAATGGAAAGATTATGTATTTTTTTTAATTGTATTGGAAAATTATGGAGTGATCTAAAGAATAGAGAAAAATTTAGGTTATGGTGTGATTTAAGCTTAAATATTTCTTTTTTATCTACCTTCAACCTTAGCCTTACATTACAAGCTTTTAAAGACCTTTAGATTCTTGAATATGTGTTTTACATTAGTAGAGAACAATTGGCTAATGTCTATGGAGTGGATGTTTTTCATGAAAATATTATTATATATGATAATTTAAAACATACTATGACATGTATAAATTGATTTGAATGTTTGTGTTTTTGTAGGTTTAATTGTGCATAATCATTAATAGATCGAGTTTAAGTGGTGACTAGGCACAGAGTTGAAATTCTAAGGAATGTGGAATTCAAATTTTCTAATGACGTATTTGTTTGATCAATTTTTGAGACAACTAATGCTTTCAACAAAACCATTGCTTATGTTTTATTCGTTTAGTGTTTAGTTTTTATTAGTTGTTTTTCTAAGGGACTAGCAAAGTCTAAGTGTGGGGGAATTTGATAAGGGTGTTTTGGATATTCTATTTCTTATCTTTTCACACTTAGATAATGTTAATTTCTAGTGTTTTTAGGTGTTCTTAGCTTTGTTTTATGAGTATTTGATTTCTAAGCCATAAAATATTTTATAAGGTATTATTGATGAATTTTTGTGGTTAAGAATTGATTTGAAATGATAGGACTCGAGCAAATGAAGTTTGGGACGAGTTTGAAGTGTTTTAGAAGTCCCTATACCTGAGGTTCAAGCTTAAAGTTGAAGATTACGAAGAAAAAAGCATGCGAGCAGAAATTGAGCTATGGCCGCGACCAACCCTATTCCAAGTAGCGGTCTGGGAGTCAGAGACTAGTGGCTGCGGCCACCATAAACCTATAGCCGTGGCCAACATGGGTATTGTTGGTAGATTGGTCCTGTGGCCGCGACTTGCGATAGAATTTTTTCTTAAATTTTGATTTTTAAATGTAATTTTTAATGGGCTATAAAAAGGATTAGGGTTAACTTTTAGAATAACTTTGGATTGCTAATTTTAGAGGCTAGAGCAGCAGAGGAGGAGAAAAGACATCATCATTCTATATTCTTCAATCTAGTTTTTCTTTCTTCTCAAAACTTCTTTATTTGCATTAAATATTTATGTTTCTGAATATGAATGCGATTATGAAGTAGTTTTCTTTGTAGTTGAGGGTTATTTCAAAATTGTAGACATGAGATGTTGAATGTAATCATAAATTTTATTCCTTCAATTCCCTCATATTAAATTGCTTCTATTTTTCTAATTTAATGTTATGAATATTATGAGATCTTGTTAGGTCGCCAACTAATTAGGTTTATGCATTATCCTAAACTACAAGAAAAATATTTTTTGTAACGACAATATTAGCAGTGATCACAAATCGCCGTTAATAATGCAAATTTTAGTGGAGACTAAACATGTTCGCCGCTGATATCACATCGAATAATTTTTTCTAATTTACAATATTATTAGCTGTGACATTTTTTATATTACAAGATTCTTGCCAATCTTTACGACTCTTGAAGTTTTTTGGGGTTGATATTTACTTCCTCTAGCTCGTCTAAGGCTTCAAGCTCTGATCTGTCTTCGCCTCCCCATGGGTCAATGTCGTCGCGTTGGGCGACCTCACTATCATTTTGTTGTTGAGGTTCTTCCATCCCATGAGTAACTTCTACTCCCTGGAACTCCTCATCTCCGTCATTTATGACCATCGCTTACTGCCTGGGTTGTGATTTTCCCTTCATAGAAATGATATAGCATTCCCTGGCAGTGAGCAGATCACCTCTAACTGTGCATATTCTTGCAGCTGAGGAGAATTTCATTGTCAGGTGGTGGATAGAGATTATGGCTTCAAATTCCATCAGCGCAGGCCGACCCAAAATTGCATTATATGCAGCCAGACAATCGATTACCATGAACTCGAGTAATTTGGAAACAATTTGTGACTCTTCTCCCAACGTTACCACCAATCCGATCGTCCCGATGGCTGCTGATCCCTCACCCAAAAACCCGTAAAGAGTCATCGAGGTCGCCTTTAAATTAGTTATGGATAACCCCATTTTTTCCAGGGTGGACCTGAAAAGTAGATTCACAAAGCTCCCATTATCCACTAGCGTTCTTCGGACCCTACGATTTTCAAGCTGAATGGTTACCACCGACGGATTGTTATGTGGGAATTGGACGTGGCTAGAATCCTCTTCCATGAAAATGATTGGTTGCTTTTCCAATCGCATCTATTTCGATAACCGTTTCTCTGGGACAAACTCCATCCCGTTGCGAGACTTTAGTTCGTTAATGTACACCTTTTGGGCCCCCTGCTCGTGCCCGCCAAATGAGGTCCTCCTTAAATGGTGGTTATATCTCCCCCTACTATTGGAGGAGGGTCGACCTGATTTGCTTGAGCTCCAATTTGGCTTGTCAGAGCTTCTTGAACAGGTTGCAGGGTCTGCCCAGCGGCCTGACTTGGATTCACCCGATCTCAAGCCTATTAGGCCAAAGGTCTCGCCCATATGAGAGTTTCAATCTCATCCTTCAACTGTCGGCAATCATCAGTGTTATGACCGATGCCATTGTGGAACCAGCAGAATTTTGAGGGATCTCTCTTCGCCCTCTGGTTCTTCAATGGTCTGGTTTCTTCCACGGAAGGCGACTAGAATTGGCCAGAAAAATGTGCTCACGTGTGTCCGTTAGGTCGGTATACGTGGCATAGATAGGCTTGAACTTCTCTGCGGGCTTGTTTTTTTTTTGTCCGGCTTTGGTCAGGTTCACCAATCCCTTTTCTTTTGTTATTCCCCCCTTGGTTATTATGGGTAACGTTTTGGGTTGTGGCTGTCGCGTCCGTTACCGCTCCAATGGGTCGAGTAGGGGTCTTGCTGATTCCTGCAACAGAAGCTCACACCTCCTCGAGATTTATCTACTCTTGAGCCTTAGCTAAGAATTCATCCACGTTTTTAACTCTTTTTCTTTGGAGTTCCTGCCATAGGTCGCCTCCGACGAGGATTCCTGTCCTAATTGCCATGAATTTGGAGCTATCATCAGCATCCCTAGCTCGTACAGCAACATCGGCAAATCTACTCAGATATTCCTTCAACGTTTTTCCAGGTTGCTGCTTTACGTTAGCTAATGAGTCAACCTCAACTCGAGCTGCCTGTGAAGCTCGAAATGCCTTTTTGAAATCAGAAGAAAACTTCTTCCACGAGCTTATGGAATGCCTCTTCTATTATTTGAACCACTGCCTAGTTGGATGACCAAAGTTGCAGGGAACAAAATACACCTTAGATCAAGCCCGACATTGTTAGCCATCATCATGGTGTTAAACATTCCGAGGTGATATGACAGATCCTCGTTTCCATCAAATTTTGACAGGTGTGGCATTCTAAAGCCTACCGGATACGTGGCCGCCGCAATATTTGGAGCGAAAGCTTCGAGGTCCTCATTTGATTCGCAATCATCCTTTTCTTTTTTGGACAAAAGCCTCTTCATTTGCTCTTCCATCAAAGCTAGTCTTTTGAGGGTTTGGTCCCTAGTTCCTAGGTTAACTGGGGGTTGTTCAACAGCTTCCATCTTATCGTATACGTTTGATGGGTTATTGTCCCTCTAAGCTTGAGCTTGGATTTGCGGGGTATTCTCGTTATCGCATACTATGGACGGACCTCCCTCTTGTCGTGTATAGCTAATATTTTCATCCCGAGCTGGATGCCTTCTCTACGAGTTCAGATGATTGCAAAAATTGGGTTGTGGGTCATACCAAGGGCTCTGCACTGAACTCAAATGTTTCCTTAGATCACTTTTGGACCTACCGCTTTGATGGCTTTCGGTCCAGTAATTCCCGTTTGCAAAGCTCATAGCTCGTGGCTGGGGCTGAGGACCTGGTTACTTGACACATGTTCGTGGGACATAAGTATTGGCAGATGGGGGAGGATTTCTCCTACTGTCTCCATGAGCTGGAATATCCCATTGAGGACGAGGTTGTGTTGGATGTCTTATAGGTGACGGGGGATGCCTTATTTATGAGGCCAACCTCGTTCCATCTGGAAGGACTAAATTAGCCTGTCTCTGTTATACTGCAATGTCTTTAGTTCTCTGTGCTTGGTGATCCGATCGTGGCGCGGGAGGATTTGTTGGAGCATTTTGTCTTCGTGAGTCTGTCCCAACCCCTCCTCGTGGATTATCATGGGTATTCCTGGGGACTTGTAAAGAAGGCACCGAAGTTGGGGTTGCAATCCTAACCGACCGGCTGACATGCTAACAAGCCCTATGATGGTCACTGGGTCGAGCATTCTGGTGATCCCGCCCCGCAGGTATAGAACTTGGAGTGGTAGTTCTGACTGATCGAATAGGTTTGGATTGATTTTTCCTGTGGGACTTATGAGACCCACTTTGCCTCTTTCCAACATTAACGTCGATTGCAAGAGGGGGTAACCGAGCCAAAACCTCCTCAATCTGCTTGTTTTCCCTAGCAAGATGGCTCCTCAATTGCATGTTCTCCATCTCGACAGAAGTTAGGTAGTCTGGGTTTGGGTTTGGCGGTAATGACACAGAACTCCCAGTGTCGCCTTTACCCGCCAGTTGTTTTCCCGGACGTTGCTGAATCCCAGGGCCACGTTCTTTCAAAACAGCAGTATGATGGGCCTCCTGCCCACCGAGTTGTTCTATCTCATTATCGTGCATTGAGCGAGTGAGGACCATGATGGGAACCGAATGAGATTTTGGTGAAGCGCTAATTTGCTCTCAATGAAAGCACCAAACTGTTGATGCGGTTTTTTTCCAACAGTGTATTAAGAAATATTAAGGGTAGATTAGTGCTTAATGGTAATCTGTAATGAAAATAACAAGAATTCACTCAAGAACACAGAACTTTTACGTGGTTCCGTGGTTAAAATTCACCTAATCCATGAGTCAGTATTATTAATGTTTCTCTCTCTATTTTGGCAAAGTTTCGATATTACAACATCATCCTCCCCTTTTCCTGCCCAACATTCCCATTATTTATAGAGGAATTCCATGGATAGGTTTGGATAACCGCCTGAGTCAATCACGCATTTACATAATGTTTATATTCAATACAAATAATTCTAATTTATACTGGGATATGATTTGATAATGGAATAAATATGTTCCTGCCATCTCGGATAATAAATATGACAACATGGTCATAAATAAATGTATAAACCAATCCTGAGTCTTTGGGATCCCTGAATATGCATTATATTTGAATCTTCACTAGCTAGATATCTCCTCCAAGCTCGTGCTTCGACAATTATCTGATTCCGAGCTCCTACTTAACAGCCATCGTATTCTTAGTTTGTGATAAACTAAGGACACATAACATCATGTCTGACCATTATGAATCTCGAGTTGTCTACATGGATAATAAATAAATACTCTACTTGGTTATTTTCCCACGTATTTATCTGTCAGCTGTACCCGAGATGAATGAATAAACTCGTGCTAAAAATAGGGTACAACAATAAATATATATGGTGTGCGTGGTGTGTATGTATATGTGTGTGAGGTGTATATATGTATATGTTATATGTGTTATAATTGTTTTTTACTAACTTTGTTTTCTTTTTTGGAGAAAATAAATAGGAGTAAATTTTGGAGCCTTTTCATTTGGAATGTTTTCTTGTGGATCATTTTATTAATTGGTATGTGTCTCCTATTTCTTATTTTATAATTATTATTATTATTATTATTATTATTATTATTATTATTATCAATAATATTATTATAATTTACTATTGTTAGAGTTTAAATTTCCTAAATATTCATCCATAGTGAAGTAGATTTTGAGATACATATTGTGTGTTGCAGTGATATCGGAAGGTTATGAACTTGTATGTGTTAGTGAAGTAGTTTCTATAACGCCCTACTTCCTTAGAGCCGTTACTCATTGAGTTTTTTTTTTTTTTTAAAAGAAACTTTGTGCAATTAACTCGCTAACCGAGGTTTTTAAAACAAAAGTGTGGCTAAGAAAAAGTTAAGGCTGTAATCTTTAAAAATGCGTTGTTTCTTTGAAAACTTCTAGTATTTAACATTTGGGATCCCAAAATAAGGTTTGAAAACTATTTACAACATAAAATAAGTTTACAGTCGATTAATTATTAAAATCACAGATTATTACAGCCATTTCTCGAATAAACCCCCAACCAAAGCAGTCGGGCAGGACGAACATGTACGCGTCGCTTCATGCTCTCCGTACTCATGGCTGGTCGACTCAATCTTTGCCCTTACCTGCAACACAGAGCACCCGTGAGCCGAAGCCCAGCAAGAAAACTCATGCAGTTCATAACATATGCAAATTATACAGTTAATCATATCAGATAGTCCACAGATAAATGGGTCCACCATTAGACTTAAGCGACTCGGCCATGCCGCCCTAGAAGCCTTACCAAAGCCTGGGGTCTCGGTCCCCACCGTAAGGATATCACATGTATCCATGGGGTCCCACCCCGACTATAAGCACTTCACGTGCTAAGTGGTACTCCCGTCCCCACTGCCGTTCTCGGCCTTTCGCCGTTCTCGGCTCCATTTCCGTTCTCGGCTCCTCGCCGTTTCATTCAACTATAATCACAGATAGTCTAACTCAAATAACATTTGAACATATATCAATTCAATCAAGTTTCCACCCTAACATGTAATGTAATATAGGGTCGTGCCCTGCAATCACACTATGGGCCCATGCCCTGTCCTATGGTTGCTATAGTTTTCTTACCTGTCAATTTGATAGCTTTCAACACTTGACTCCTTGAGCACGATCCCACTCGAGCCTTAGCGCACACCTAAGCACAAGCATAGGTCAAAGTCAACACCGAACCTCGAGTCCAACACCTCGCCTCGGGACCAATCCCGAGCCCCCCGGGAAGTCCTAGATCCACAAAACAAGGTGGTGGAATCGAACCCCAAACCCTAGGTCAAAATCCCTCACAAATAGCCCAAATACCCCTTTCTGGGCATAGGGTAGCGCTACAGTGCTCAAAAGAGAGCGCTATAGCGCTACAAGCAGAATCAGCACCACCCCAGAAACAGGGCCTAGCGCTACAACGCCCAAAGACTAGCGTTGTAGCGCTAGTTGCAGGCAGGCAAAACCCAAATTCTTTTTCTGCGATCTCTTTGAGCCAATCTCAACCCAAACTTCCCCAAATCTTTACCAAACTCAAAATCA
Source organism: Humulus lupulus (assembly GCF_963169125.1). NCBI lineage: Eukaryota > Viridiplantae > Streptophyta > Magnoliopsida > Rosales > Cannabaceae > Humulus > Humulus lupulus. Next base: position 43,132,603 of record NC_084802.1, read on the forward strand.
AGCTTATAAACACTCTCCACTCATCCCAAGCATCCAAAATCTTCAAACCCAAGCACATTCATCCCAAATCTCAAAATTTACCATGATCTACCCTAAACCCAGAAATTCAGTCAAACAACAAAGTTAAAGGAATAGAATTCATACCGTTGATGTAATTTCGACCTTGATTCATTTCCTAGACCTCCTTAGCTTGCTTTTCCTCAAAGCTTGCCCAGAAATTCCCTAAAGTTCCCATCAACTCAGCTCAAAACACAGCTCAAACTAGCAAACCCTTAAAACTGAAATTTCTAAAAACTTACCTCAAAAGTTGATGTGTTCTTGCTAATCCTTGCCAAATCTTCAAGTCTAACTTTAAGATCCTTGATGCTCAGCCTATCCTAGCTCTCCACTGAGCTTTGCCCCAAGAAAATGAAGAGAAATGGTGGGAGAACCACAAACCGATCCTTTGAAACAAAAACCCCTCTGTTTTTCTCTCTTTTCTTTTTCTTCCTTTTTCTTTCTTTTCCACAGCCATATAACTTTCTCTATCAATCCCACTAAGTATATAAAGCCTCAATTAATCTATCTCTAAAAAGACAATTGACCAAAATGCCCTCCCTATTAATTCTAAACCCCTTTTGTCCAAGTACGGCCATTTTAGTCATTTTACCCAATTCCCACTAATCCTCAAATGTCTCTATTATTTTCCCGCTTGCTTCCCAATACCTGATAAATCACCAAATAATATTCCTCGATATCAAAATAACCCCAATATACTCATCAGATTCCTATTTATACCCCAGGCTCGCCCCGAGCCGGGTATAAATTCTCGCCTGGACTTTTCCGCTAAACTTCTCTCTCGGATCGTCTCGAGTCACAAATCACAGATACACCCACATCACAATGTAGTCTCGACAATCATCACATATCAATACAGTTATGCCCAAAATGGCCAAAATTACAATTACGCCCTTCTAACACAATCAGGGCCTACATGCATACTAATTCACATAGTCATGCATATCAAATAGTCAAATAGTCATATAACATGCTTTAAATCATAATCATGCATTTAACTCATTAAAGTCACACATAAATCCCATCATGCCCTCCTGGCACGCTAATCAAGGCCCTTAAGCCTTATTAGCGAATTTGGGTCGTTACAACTATCCCCTTCTTATAAAAATTTCGTCCTCGAAATTTAGCCAAACACATCAGGCAATAAACCCGCAACTCTGACCATAATTTCCAAGGTCCACCGCCTTACTTTAGTTCCTAACAACACTCTTTCAGGAATAACAGTCTTGTCCCACAAGATCTTGTCTAATAACCATACTCTCGTTAGCCCCTTGTTTACACCGCAACCCTGCTGAAGCTTCAGGGTCTGCCTAGATTACAATGACCACTTCATTGTCTTATTCCTGATTCCAGAGATACTCAAAAGTCATCACCTCTACTAGGTGGGATCAATTGGTAGGCCCCGCTGGCCTAACACTTGGTAAAACTTCAGAATTTATGTTGAATTAAGAGTCAGAACTCTCCCTTCTTTCTCTGAACACCATACAAATCCTCGTCTGTTATTACGTAGAGATACAAATCTTTCCTTCCAGAACTTTATTTCCTCATAATTTAACAATTTACAAGCTCTTTATTCTCCCAGATAGGCAGACACTCCTGCCTTAAGAATTTCTACGACCTCTTTGGCTTTCTTTCTGAACTAATGCCAAACCGTAGTATTCACTATCCTTCACCTCTTACCATGTCCTATGTCATGTTACATTAACAAGACGCCAGCATTTGCCACCACGACTAACTTATCAGGGATTACACTTCCCTTAACATCTCAAGTATTCGCATACTCAGCGCTTAATTCTTTAAGATATCTGATAAGCTTTTAGACTGCCATTTCACTTGCAATCAACTGATAATTCTAGATTCCCACTCTATTCTTTTTGTTCTCTAGATCCATTCCAAAATTTAAAATACTATAGGGTTTCAATTCAATATCATCGACGTTCTACCCTGAAACCAGTTCACTTGACCCAACTACATTAACTCGATCAACTGAGTTAAAACTTTTCATGTCTGGATACCCTACTTAAGGTCTATTGTGGTCTATTACCACGATACACCACCACATCACCTAACCCCTCAGGGTCCAAAGGAAAACACTAGATTCTGTCACCCGCTCCACCCTCCCGGTACGACGTACCCTAGGAGGTGGAATGATATCCATTCAGAATTGTCATTCATAAACCAAATCTAATTGGATCCTTCATCTCATCCTGGTATCCTAACTTGTACAACCTTGGCAGGGTTCTTCCCTGCTTCAACCAAAGCCAACACTTCGGATTCCATAGTTCAGTGACACTCACCAGCTAATCATTACCTACTAACGTTATGCCGATCTCAGTCGTTGCCTTGTCCACTCCATTACAATCTATGGGGTTGTTCCTTGACTGACACACGCCTCTCAGTTAGGAGTTCCGCCTCCAATTAAATTTCCCCTCGCTCAATCGAGGATTTCAAACACTGATCACTCGTCTGTTACTTTTCACCACATCTGGGTCTCAACGTTATCTTTCCTACTAATACCCAATACTCAAGCACCTTATGATATGCATAACTGTCAACTTAACGCTCCAAGTATATCAACCATGTTCATTCTTTCACCTCCCGCAAGGTTCGATCCATCCTCGCGCCAATTTATGCCTGGGCGTGCCCAACTCGTGATGCACTCCCACATTTCCATATCCTTACCATAGATCAGGACCTTTATGCTATCACTCTATACTTAACCATAACACACACATATTCCAGCATCGCCAGATACCAATCAATTCCTACCTTATCTCCTAAACTTCGATTTAACACCATCATTCTGTCTAACCTCAAGTTTTACTGTTCTCCTCATCTCTGATGTAGTTGTCTCCGGAGATACTTATGCGATAGATGATGCGCTTACCAGTCCTGTTATGCTTTCTATTCTTCAGATATTCATCATTAGCTTCTTTGTGGCTTCAAATCAATTCTCCTCATATTTGTCCTTTCTTCTTGTAGCTCTATTTTGGATACTCCTAACGACACCCAAACTAACACTCCGTAGAACCTTACCTGTGATTCTGCCTTCTGGGTACAAACGTCTTCAGCATAATCATTTGCTCACCATTTCCGTCTGGGAGTAATCCACATGTACTGCTCGTGAGCTTGAAGAGGACTTGCCCATACCGTTCATGCATTCTCTGCCTAAAGAACTTACCTGTGCTGCTATACCTTGAACCATTCTAGAATCTTTGTCACCAACTCCTCACACCCTACCCGGTGCAAAATAGACAAATTCACGAAATGTCTCTATCCTTGGTTTCCAGCTAGTAATAACCAGGTCATAGATCAACTCTTGGAGACATCGTCCCATCTTGTATCCAACATTGTACTTTTCATTCTAACCCGACGATGCTAACAATCCCCGCAGTATAACACTCTGGCTACTCCAAGGTCAAATTCCTTTAATTGCTTCAATAGATTTTTCTGTCAGCCAAAACCATCTTTTACAACATTCCTTATACCAATCCTATCTGTAGTCTGACCTTGAAGTACCCCCAAATCTTTCTTTACATACCCACATAATTTTCCCACTGGTCAGCTCAGTTTCCACTCAATCTCATTTACATACTCCAGATGATATCCTCTACAATCCATGGTTATTTCTTAACTGATTAGCTCTCTCACTGTGACTCATGCTAAGGCTCCCTTAAGACAAACTCTAACGTATTACTATGCACTTCTTGATCACTTGCATCCCAATCCATCTGCCAGAGTTTCTAATTTCTTCTCAATAAGTATTACTATCATCAGCCTCTCGAATAACACCTTTGAGGCTACCTTTCTATGTCCATCTCCCTCTCGGAACATTCTCAACACCGAGTTCTTCCAGTTCGTTACATGACCAAAGCATAAACTAGTTAGTTAAATACTCATCCTCGAGGAATTAGCCTCGAACTTTGAATGTATCGATGCATTTTCATTCTCCGTTCCCTCCCCATGGGAAATCCATCCTAACATATCGAGTCATTCTATGTAGAAGCCATGCCCTCACCTGACCTCCTCTCAGGTGGCATCCTCTCCCTCATGTGCATACCTCCCTGGTTCCTATCACAATCTTGATAACTACCTTTTCAATCAGGCTTCTTTCCAATCTCAAATTAGGTGCCCAAGCACTGTCTGGGGTCCTTCTACCTCAAAAATTGAGAATCCGTCCTTGCTGCATTCTATCAATAAAAGTACCATCTTATCAATCAGACTTTTCCCCCTTTCTGGCAAAACCAGAAGCCACAGAACTATCCGGGGTTCTTTTAACTTGATTATCACGAATCTATCTTTAATAATTCCATCAAAGGAAGCACTGCCATTGCGGCTCTAGCACTCATGCTCTAAACATCAACCATCAGTTCCTCGAACAACATGGCCCTCTCCGCCATCCACATACAGACGATAAATTCTTACATCAGAGCGACCCAAATACCTTGGACTATCCCAGAGTTCAATCATTAAATGGGTCGCCATCATTTCCGGATACATCCGTCAGTATAAATTCCCGAAATGAATTACCCGATTCACCAAACCCATTGATTTACACTGTTGTTACCCTTATAGTCCAAACCAAACTTATAAGCCCACCAGTCTCCACAGTTCAATTCATGTCCTTATAATCTCTTCTAACAATTCATCATCTAGGTTCTTTCCAACCCATTATGCCTATGCCTCAGCCCAAGTACCGTTTCCAGGCATCCCTCTAGCACAATACTTATCACAACCCTTTAGTCATGGGCTCTCGTGCTCTTGTAGCCAAGGGTGGAATTAACCTTGCCCATCCACTGATAAATTATTTGTCAACCCGAACTTTCCTCAAAACCAGAGGATAATACCCTTTAAGCCTTTCATATAATACCCTTATCTGTCCATACTCCCACAGTAAACCAACACTGGTAACCCTTACTGTTAAAGCATATAAATCAGCTATTTTCCCAGAGAAATCCGTTGTTCTTCTGTTCCCTCTCAACTGATAAACTCTACAGCTTACTCACACACTAGTAACCCTCTGCTGCTGCTTTTCAGGATAACTGGAGATCTCAACTCCAACTTATATCTAGAATCCCCCCCTTCAACACAATCTCAGGCCCACATAACCCTTCTAGGAACAAACAATTCGAGTTCGTCTGTCAATACTGACCAAACTCCTGAGCTCTGTGGTTCATACTCTGAACCAAACCACAACTAGATCCAAATAACCACAGTTATCATGCACACACAAAGCATATACAGGCCAAATCCACAATGATATACATTTAGCTACCAGATTTTAACATCACCAAGTATACCCAGGTCTCAACATGCTTCATACAAGAAAATAAACGAATATTACATACGAATTCAATTTAAACAATTAACCACATAAACTCAATATGCGAACCATTATCCCAATGTTCATCCATATGCATAATAATATTATTCAGCACACTTTAATCTCAACATACAATAGTCAAGGGCCCAGCCCCAACAGTATCTCATGCATATGTCAACTCATTCATCATGCTCCATATAAATAAGCAGGCAAACAGGGCATTCAAACATATGTTCAAAACATGAATATCAGTCAGACCAACCAACCCTGAGTCGAGCTTGTCATTGACAGCGAGCGTACATGTTCGGTCGATCTCCAGAACCAATAAACCTTGGCTCGCTCTAATACCAAGTTGTAACGCCCTACTTCCTTAGAGCCGTTACTAAGTGAGTTTTTTTTTTTAAAGAAACTTTGTGCAATTAACTCACTAACCGAGGTTTTTAAAACAAAAGTGTGGCTAAGCAAAAGTTAAGGTTGTAATCTTTAAAAATGCGTTGTTTCTTTGAAAACTTATAGTATTTAACATTTGGGATCCCAAAATAAGGTTTGAAAACTATTTACAACATAAAATAAGTTTACAGTCGATCAATTATTAAAATCACAGATTATTACAGCCATTTCTCGAATAAACCCCCAACCAAAGCAGTCGGGCAGGACGAACATGTACGCGTCGCTTCATGCTCTCCGTACTGATGGCTGGTCGACTAAATCTTTGCCCTTACCTGCAACACAGAGCACCCGTGAGCCGAAGCCCAGCAAGAAAACTCATGCAGTTCATAACATATGCAAATTATACAGTTAATCATATCAGATAGTCCACAGATAAACGGGTCCACCATTAGACTTAAGCAACTCGGCCATGCCGCCCCAGAAGCCTTACCAAAGCCTGGGGTCTCGGTACTCACCGTAAGGATATCACATGTATCCATGGGGTCCCACCCCGACTACAAGCACTTCACGTGCTAAGGGGTACTTCCTTCCCCACTTCCGTTCTCGGCCTTTCGCCGTTCTCGGCTCCTCGCCGATTCATTCAACTATAATCACAGATAGTCTAACTCAAATAACATTTGAACATATATCAATTCAATCAAGTTTGTACCCTAACATGTAATGTAATATAGGGTCGTGCCCTGCAATCACACTATGGGCCCATGCCCTGTCCTATGGGAGCTATAGTTTTCTTACCTCTCAATTTGATAGCTTTCAACACTTGACTCCTTGAGCACGATCCCACTCGAGCCTTAGCGCACACCTAAGCACAAGCAAAGGTCAAAGTCCACACCGAACCTCGAGTCCAAAACCTCGCCTCGGGATCAATCCCGAGCCTCCCGGGAAGTCCTAGATCCACAAAACAAGGTGGTGGAATCGAACCCTGAACCCTAGGTCAAAATCCCTCACAAATAGCACAAAAACCCCTTTCTGGGCACAGGGTAGCGCTACAGCGCTCAAAAGAGAGCGCTTTAGCGCTACAAGCAGAATCAGCACCACCCCAGAAACAGGGCCTAACGCTACAGCGCCCAAAGACTAGCGCTGTAGCGCTAGTTGCAGGCAGGCAAAACCCAAATTATTTTTCTACGATCTCTTTGAGCCAATCTCAACCCAAACTTCCCCAAATCTTTACCAAACTCAAAATCAAGCTTATAAACACTCTCCACTCATCCCAAATCTTCAAACCCAAGCACATTCATCCCAAATCTCAAAATTTACCATGATCAACCCTAAACCTAGAAATTCAGTCAAACAACAAAGTTAAAGGCTTAGAATTCATTCCGCTGATGCATTTCCTAGACCTCCTTAGCTTGCTTTTCCTCAAAGCTTGCCCAGAAATTCCCTAAAGTTCCCATCAACTCAGCTCAAAACACAGCTCAAACCAGCCAAACCCTTAAAACTGAAATTTCTAAAAGCTTACCTCAAAAGTTGATGTGTTCTTGCTAATCCTTGCCAAATCTTCAAGTCTAACTTTAAGATCCTTGATGCTCAGCCTATCCTAGCTCTCCACCGAGCTTTGCCCCAAGAAAATGAAGAGAAATGGTGGGAGACCACATATCGATCCTTTGAAACAAAAACCGCTCTATTTTTCTCTCTTTTCTTTTTCTTCCTTTTTCTTTCTTTACCACAGCCATATAACTTTCTCTATCAATCCCACTAAGTATATAAAGCCTTAATTAATCTATCTCTAAAAAGCCAATTGACCAAAATGCCCTCCCTATTAATTCTAAACCCCTTTTGTCCAAGTACGGCCATTTTAGTCATTTTACCCAATTTCCGCTAATCCTCAAATGTCTCTAATATTTTCCCGCTTGCTTCCCAATACCTGATAAATCACCAAATAATATTCCTCGATATCAAAATAACCCCAATATACTCATCAGATTCATATTTATACCCCAGGCTCGCCCCGAGCCGGGTATAAATTCTCGCCTGGACTTTTCCGCTAAACTGCTCTCTCGGATCGTCTCGAGTCACAAATCACAGATACACCCACATCACAATGTAGTCTCGACAATCATCACATATCAATACAGTTATGCCCAAAATGGCCAAAATTACAATTATGCCCTTCTAACACAATCAGGGCCTACATGCATACTAATTCACATAGTCATGCATCTCAAATAGTCAAATAGTCATATAACATGCTTTAAATCATAACCATGCATTTAACTCATTAAAGTCACACATAAATCCCATCATGCCCTCCTGGCACGCTAATCAAGGCCCTTAAGCCTTATTAGCAAATTTGGGTCGTTACAATTTCTGTGAAGTTTTTGTGTGCTGTGGAGATATAAGGAAGAAATTTATTATGTTTTGTTTGAATTGTTTTTTTAACTGTTTACAGATGTCTATGTCATTAGTATAGGGGAGATGCTGCCCAATTTTTTGTAGATTTATAGGGTCAGGATAGGGTCGAGGGCCGGAATAAGGTCTTTAATAGGGTCAGGGGTCGGGATAGGGTCTTTATAGGGTTGGGGGTCGGGATAGGATCTTTATAGGGTCGGGATAGGATCTTTATAGGGTCGGGGGGTCAGAATAGGGTCTTTATAGTGTTGGAATAGAGTCGGGGTCGGGATAGGGTCTTTTTAGGGACGGGATATGGTCTTTATAGGGTCGGAATAGGGTCTTTATAGGGTCGGAGGTCGAGAAAGTGTCTTTAGATATGATGGTTATTATCACATAGTGATCATTTTTGTTATTTATAATAACAAAGCATCATAGACATGGACCTAGTGGATGCCTTGGGGATATTAATGTATTCATCAAGCATTCCTCACTTTTTCAAGATATTTATTCAAATATCTTGAAAAGGTGGGGAGTACTAGATGTCTGCTTACTATCTCTATGGGATATAGTAATTTATATGTAATTTCTCAACTAATATGTGTAGAACAAAAATATGCAAATACTTATACAACTTACCCGTAAGCGACATCCATGAAAATCATATCCAACCCGACCATAAATTGCATCTTTGGCATAAAAAAGATCCTATAAATTCATTCATGTTTAATCCATTTGGCAACATGAGTTTATCATACAACATGTGGTCTATTGTGCTGACGAACTACAATCTGCCACCCTGGCTTTGTATGAATGACCATTATTGCATGCTAACTCTTCTTATTTCTCACCAAAATCACAGGTAAGGACATGAATGTATTTTTAAGGCCATTGGTGGACAAGTTGAAAGAGCTGTTGATTAGCGGGGTGGAAACTAGGGATGGTAGAAACAACAACATGTTCAAGATGCGTGCGACCCTTTTGTGGATGGTGAACGATTTTCCTACTTGAAGTAGTTTGTCTGGATATAGTGGTCAGGGTTACAAGGCTTGTCCTACATGTAACAAAGACACATCCTCTATCCAAGTGATTGGTATGACATCTTATGTTGGCCATAGACAATTCTTGGTCAGTAATCATTGGTGGAGAAAGGATACTCAATTTGATGGAAATGTTGAGAGAAGACGTCCTCTAAGAAATTTTACTTGTCAAGATATCTTAGATCAAGTTAATGCCCTACCACGTTAAGTCTCGGGGAAACATGAGAGGTTTGGAGGTTTGAAACAAAAAAGAGGTGCAGAGGATAGTAAATGGAGGAAAAAAAGCATATTTTATGTACTTGAGTACTGGAGTACGAACAAGTTAAAACACAAAATAGATGTTATGCATGTTGAGAAGAATGTATGTGACAGTGTCCTTGGTACTATCTTGGATAACGATAAGTCTATGGGCACTACTAATGCAAGACATGATTTGGAGAAAATGGGAGTTAGGGATGCATTGTGGATATATGAAAATCAAAATAAAAAGTTAATGAAACTGCATGATCCTTACGTGTAAACTCCTGAAGAAAGGCGAGAATTTCTTCAATTTCTAAAGGGTGTTAAATTGCCTAATGGTTTGTGATCTAACTTGAAGAAGAAAATGACTGATAACGACTCAAATATCATTGGGTTGAAGTCACACGACTATCATGTGATAATGCAGTGATTACTTCCAGTGGGTATCCGCAAGTTTCTACCAGAATCTATATCAGGCACCATAATGGAGCTATTCAATTTCTTCAGAAAATTATGTTCGTGGACCTTGAATGTAAATAATATGCATAAAGCTCAAAGGAAGGTCATTAACATCTTATGCAAAATGGAGTTGATTTTTCCTCCTACTTTTTTTGATATAATGATACATTTGGTCTTGCATTTGCCAGAAAAAGCTTTATTGGGTGGGTCGGTATTTATGAGATGGTTGTATCCTTTTGAAAGATACATGAAAAAATTAAAAAGCTACGTCAAAAATAAAGCTCGTCCTAAAGGGTCCATAGCTGAAGGATATGTGGCAGATGAGGCTTTAAAATTTTGTTCCATGTATTTCATAGGCGTGGAAACAAAATTTAATCCTCCGGATCAAAATGTAGATATAGTTTATGTCCCACGCCACCTTTCAATGTTTCAATCTCAGTGTCATCCATTGAATAAGGGATTTCAAGTGCCTCTCGATGAAAAGACATTGAATATAGTTGAGTGGTTCATACTGGAGAATTCTTCTAAAATTGAAGTCTGTATGGAGTAGGTTTATTTAATTATCATTTTTTTTATTTTGTTTTTAATGTAACATCTTTGAACTACAATCGTAACACTATATTCATCAATAGTGAACACCTTTGTAAGATCAAACAGAGTGATCCATTGGCTGATCATACCTTTTGCACAAAAAAGAATTTCGTTTCAGGTTTCACGAGAAAGTAATCTATAACTAGGATATTATTTGTTGTTAGATTGAAATATAAGTTTCTTATTATAATTTGTTTTGCTATATTTAGATATATGAATTGCACCAGCTCAGGTTATTAGAGAATGGGGATGAGTTGCTAGCTTTACCATCTGGGTCTGATCATTTGGCGTACTCCTATCAAGCATGTATAGTAAATGGGGTTTGATATGTTACACATAATCGAGATCAAAATCGTATTACACAAAATAATGGAGTGTGGGTTGCTGGGACAGAAGGTTTTAACTGTTATGGGTAACTTGAAGAGATGTTGGAGGTATCTTATACTGGTGTATATTCAGTGGTATTGTTTTGATGTAAATGGTTCAACACGGACCCGAAAAAAAAAAAAGAAAACAATTATTGAAAAAATTGTCACCAGTATAAATGTGAGCAGTGAATGGTATAAAGATGAACCATACATACTTGCAAGCCAATCAAAACAGGTTTTCTACCTCGATGATCTACTTAGGGGTCAAGCGTAGAAAGTTGTTGAGAAAGGGAATCATAGGCAAGTTTGGGATATTTCAGACAGTTCTGATTAAATTGCTGATATTGATGTGTACATGACACAAAGTCATCCAATTTCGTATTGACTGTTGAGCTCGGTGAATTGGTTGTTCAACAATCTAATCAACCGTCAACATTCATAGGGACCGTCGCTCAACCTTATTCGACTACTCAAGATACCGATGATTTATTAATGATGATGAAGAAGAAGACGAAGACGTAGAAAAGGCAGATGACGAGGATGAATTGCTTGTTGACCTTATTGATGATAACACCAATCATGTCTCACCAATAGATGTTAATTTGATAAGTGATGATAGTGACTAATGTACTTAGTTCTTGTATTCGTGTAAGAAAAACTTTATATTTAAATAATTATATATTAAAATTGGTTGAACGATTTATGGATTTGTTATGTTATGGATGTTTTGGAATTTGATATTCATAAATATGTAGAGTCCAAGAACTTTACTTAGCTAGTTAGATAGTAGTAGTAATAGTAATAGCTAGTAGTAGTTATGGTATGTTTACGACTGTGGATTTTGGTTCAAGCCAGGACTTAGTTGGACACTCGTAGTAACACTTGTAGATTTTATAAGTATAACCTATAGTTTAAGAATATTAATTATAACCTAAGGTTTGATTAATATGACTGATTAAGAAGATGATATTTATAATACTATAAGGTTTAGATAGACCCAATAAGATAATAACACTTGTCATGTGTATATTTAATGAGAAATTAAGTATTTTTGAGGAATAGTTTATTAAGAGTAATACTTGAACATCCCAGAGTCTGCCAGCAGCTTTGAAATCATTAAAGGACTTAGTCAAGACTGTTTACTCAATTCAAATTAGGCTGAAAAAGTGTAATTACGTGTATAATATTTCAACGTATGCCGATATATCGCAACTCTAGGGGGCGATATATCGCCACACGGGGATACGAAAAACACGTAACTTCGCACGACCACCTCGACGAGCCTCGAGCATATGAGCCCAGGCACTATATCACCTATGGTAGGCGATATATTTGCCCTAGGGCATAAATTTTGAATGATTTTGAAACCGAGCTCATTTTAATCCTTAACCTCTTGATAAGTCCAGAATCTTTATGACCGAGTCTTTAGCCTCTGCTGGACGATTATTCAAATAATTTTCAATTAAAAAACCATTATTTTATTCAAGCTAAATGAATATCTTTTCATTCATGAACTCTATAAATAGGACCTAGTACTCAACCATTTCTTCATTCATCAAGCTGAGTTCAGAGCCTACAAGCTGCTAGGATTACTTTAGAGTGTTAAACACTTGGGTTGGGGGTTATAAGCTTTATCATTATAAGCTTACTAAACACTTGGGAAGTAAGGTTCATAGTGTATTTCGGTTTCAAGGTGTAGTTCGGGTATAGCAATTTCAAAGGTATTCCTAATTCTAGTTCCTTTATGTATTGTTTCATTAGTTCTTATAATTTTTCTTTACTCAAATCCTAACTCAGTATTCTTTATTCTTGGTTAGGCATCTGAGTTCTTTGAACTTGAGGTTCTTGATTGGTAAGTGTATTTTCGATGGTGTAGTTCAGTCTTTTCATCTCTTTCTTTTAGAATACTCACCTTTCTCAATTATGGTTTTAGGAGTGTTCCAAAATCCCGACCTTGTTCTAATCATCCCGGCATTTTGGTAAGGAAAATATGATAGTTTTTATGTGATATGTGCTATGTTATGATTATGCTATAGTATGACTTTATGTGTTATGATATATGTAGGTGTGGGGCTTATAGTTCTTATATAGAAAACCCTATCACTTTTATGTTTTGGGGCTTATAGTTGCTATATAGAAAACCCTATCACTTTTATGTTTTTGAGGCTTATAGTTGCTTATCTAGGAAACCTCATTGTAGTCTGAGGATTATAGTTGCTTAGTTAGCAAACCCCAATAGTCACCATGTACATGGGTTAGAATTATAATATGTGTTATAGTATATGATATATGTTCATTGTTTATGTGTATGATTTTGTTTCATGCTTGTAGTAGATTTTCCTTGCTGGACATTAGGCTCATTCCTTTATGTTTTATATGTGCAGGAAAATAGTTATGGTGGCGGGAAGGTTCTTGGCAACTTGGAAATGTGTATTGACGGAGAATGGATTCGGTGGACTGTGCGAACGATTCGAGGATGAAGTTGTTTAAGTCTTTTAAATTATGATTTCTATGTATTTCCGCACTTAATTTTGTAACAAATTTATTGAAGTTATGTTCTATTTTATTTCAAACAATGGGATCCCATATCCTAACTAAATTTTATGTATTTTAACCCTGGTTTTACAGTTTTTAATAAAGTTACGACTCTTTTGTATGTAAATTTTCTTAAGATTAGTATATATGAATAGTAGTTATTAATGGTCCAAAGTCTAGAATAAGTTGGGTCGTTACAAAATAATATGTATCTAATATTCATACTAACTAGCAAATTTGGTCAAGATCCATGGAATGGCAGAGATGGTGGTGGTCAAGATCCGTAGGATCCTACTATGATCCCATCTAGTTGCGAGTCAGGTATTTTAATTTTTATCCTTTATTTATTTTTAATTAGACATTATTATACAACATACTATGTTATATGATTTGCTTTTTAAAAAAACAATATAGCTGCTCCACTAAAGAGAAAAGGTCGTGGGCCTGGCGCTGGGAAAAAACTAGATGACAGAAGGCGAGAAGCTGGACATCTACTCCCCATAGTGGTTGACCCTATCACGTACAAGGTGATGGGAACAAAACATGCTGCTTTTGTCTTCCTTTTTGGGCACCCAAGTCACATCAGCAGTTCAGGGATATTACAAGAATTGGACAAGTGTCCCACAACGGTATAAGGACAATGTCATTAGTAAAGATGGGCATGGGTTGGGTTGGCTGAGTTGGAGGTGTTTGAATGAGCCAACCCAATTACATCGGCCTAGAAAATTCTAACCCATTTAAAATATTTTTAATATATAACCCAACCCTACTAATTACATTAAGGGTTGGGTTGGGTTGGGTTGGGTTATAACTCATTTAAAAATATCTATTCAAAATCTAAACAATAATGTATAAAAGATGATCAAATTAAAATATAAAATGAAGAAAATAATGTCTTAGTAGTTTATACTACTAGTTAGTACTTAATAACTCAAATATTACAGTCATCCAAATTCGAAACACAAGTCTTAAAATCATTACAATCATCCATAAAAGTAAGTAGAAAGTTCAAAGAAATTTAAATAGAGCCAGAAAAAACTTGAATCCATCAATGAACAATGGCGATGGGTGCATTGGTCTTCTCTTTTGTTGTAGCTTTGTCCTTAAGTTTGTTGTCTACAATTCAAAAGCCAAATTTAAACACTTATTGAAAATAAAAAACAACAAAATAAGGACATTATTAAGAAGTCATTTTGTTTACCTTCTTCAAGAAACTCATAAGCTTGTATATCATCCAAATACTCCCTTGTTTGAATCCCTTCATGACCCCCCCTTCAACCAATTTTGAGTGCAAGCTAGTGCCTCCACCATTTTTGGGCTCAAAGAACTCCTAAATGAGTCTAAAATACGTCCACTAGTACTAAAGGCAGATTCAGAAGCAACAGTAGACACGGGTATAGCAAGAACATCTTTAGCAATCATAGACAAAATCTTAAACCTTTAAGAATTATCCTTCCACCAAAGTAGGATATCAAATGAGGAAGCCATTGGATTGATAGTTTCTTCAGCCAAGTACTTATCAACATTGTTATCCCCAAAATTTGAAAACGATGACGTGGCAATAGAAATGACAAATGGCAAGGAATGGTTGGATGATCTGGCTTAGGAGTGACCTGGTAGACCAGTGAAGAATTTTGACTGGCCAGTCAAGTGTCATGACCGATCAGGCATGACCTTGTCCGACCAGTCACAGGTTTGTCTGCCCAGGCATAACCTTGGCCGATCAGGCATGACCTTGGCCGACCAGTCATGACCATGTCCGACCAGCCAAGTGCATGTCTGCCCAGCCAAGTGCATGTCTGCCCAGTCAAGTGCATGTTTGCCCAGTCAGGTGCATGTCAGCTCAGTCAGGTGCGTGTCCGCCTAGTGAAGGTTTGGCCGACCAGCCTGAATGTGATATGGATCGACTAAACAGAGCAGGACTACGTAAAAAATCCCAGAAACGACTTCAACAAGAATCGGTCTTGGCTTACGCGAGAATCTCTCAGTTTATCCCATGAATATAGTGTATTGTTATATTTTGAATATTATTATAAATTAAATATAATTAGAATAACAAAATATCCCGATTATGAGGGAAATCATCTGTACGATCCTGAGCCTATAAATACAAGGCTTGTGGCATCATAAAGGGGACTTTTGGACTTTTGATTCGAATTCTAATTTTCTAGAGACAGTGTACTTATATTTTGAGAGAATTATTGTATTCTTGTAATCTGCACTGAAGAAACTCAGTTGACTCAGGTTCATCTGATCTTGAGTGTAGAACTATAATCACAATTCTAAGTGGATAAGGCTATTACCAACAGATTGGGGCTGAACCACTATAAAAATTGTTTGTGTCGTTTATTTCTCTTGAAGGTTTTTGTCGTTTTTGACGTTCACACATCGTTGGCCAAAAACGCGGTCAACATTTTGGTGCTTTCATTGAGAGCCTGAAGAGAAAGACAGATGATCCTTATAGCGTGATGGCGCCTAAGAACACCAATGCGGCCTCCAAGAAGATAGGCTCCTCTAAAGAGCCTGCTAGATCAGAAGGTCCTGGCCCACAAGACCATGAGACTGAGCCTAGAGTCATGCTCGAGGATGTGACTCTAGAAGTTGAAGAACTCCATGAAGCCATGGGGGCCTTCCAAGAGGAGATGGCACAATTCAACGCCAGATAGGAGGCGTTCGCTGAAGAGATGGCTAGGAAGAAGGCGGCGTTTGAGCAGCAGAGACAGGAGATGGAGGCCAGGAGCGAGGAGATCAAGCGACAGTAAGAGGAGGCCAATAGGCGACATCGCGAGGCTGCACTCGCTCTAGAGGCAGTTATGCAGCTGGCCTAAGCCAATGCCCAAGCTACAGCATGAGGAGCAGTCACCCCAGGAGCAAGGATCACAGAAGATGGTCGTAAGAACACTGATAGACCCAATTCTCGAGGGCCAAACAAGAGTGGTAGTAACCCACCTGGTCGGGAAGAAGATGGGGTCCAGTCGGGCACTGCCTCAACCCAAAGGGGGAACTCCAGAACCCCCTCAAGGAGCCACCGATAAGAGACTTCTAGATTAGGAAGTCATAAATCAGGTAGCAAGAAAACTCCACCTAAACAGGAGCAAAATAGAGCTCCTCGAGGTAAATAAACTTCACACTTCAAAGATGGGCATGGTCGTGATGAAGCTGATAGTCATCACACTGACCAGTCGAAGGAGAAGAATGATAACAACCATCGAGGAGGAAAAGATCGCCCATCGCAGACAGGAAGGCCACCACTGCATCCCAACCAGCGCAGTGGCAAGGAGCATATCACACACGACAAGCCTGCCGAAAAGACTCGGAGTACGATGTTCGATCAGTTAGGGAGGCATACCTCCCAGAAGTATTTAAGAGACGACATTGCTGATAAGAGAATTATCGTCCCGGTCGAAGGGCGAGATCCAATCCAACCTACCATTCAAGTAGAATTACTTGATGATGGTCTGCCGGATAGGAGCGCTTGACCAGGCGGTCCCGAAATTGAGTCCCAAGCAGTGGCCCCAGGCATCCAAGCCCAGCTTGATGCTCTGGCAGCAGGAATTCAGGGTTTGTCGAAACGACCCTCTGCAATCGATCCAGTAGACCATAGGAGTGGCAGCCCGTTCTTTGCTCGAATTAGAGCAGCCCAACCACTAGCGAAGTACAAAGCACCGGTACTGTCAGTTTATACAGAAAAGGCAGATCCGATAAGGCACATGGGGAAATTCGAAGATCAGATGGAGCTACTCAAAGTGAGTGATGACTATCAGTACAGAGTCTTCCCCACCACATTGTCCGACACTGCCCAGGAGCGGTATTGGAAGTTTAAGCCAAACTCCATCACTTCTTGAGAAAGTTTCAGAAAGGAGTCTTGCAGGCAGTTTAGTGTTGCTCAGACCCCTCCAATTTATGCCAATCACTTGGCAGATATTAAACAAGGGAAGGATGAGTCTCTCAAGAACTACATACAAAGGTTCATGAGAGAAGCTAACCGAGCTACTGCAGTTAGAGATGAGGGGAAGATGGTGGCAATTTCGTCCGGCATAATCTATCGAAGTCCTTTGTGGGATAGCATTCATCGCAACCCAATTTTAACGTTACAACAGTTTCTAGAACGGGCGGATAAATATATGAAATTAGACG
The DNA here is from genome assembly GCF_963169125.1 of Humulus lupulus. Classification (NCBI taxonomy): domain Eukaryota; kingdom Viridiplantae; phylum Streptophyta; class Magnoliopsida; order Rosales; family Cannabaceae; genus Humulus; species Humulus lupulus. The sequence goes on from NC_084802.1 coordinate 43,150,131, forward strand.
ACGCGATTTAGAAAGGAGAGAAAGGTCTAAACAATCTGGGTGGATCGATTGATCTCCCCAAGAATGGAGAAAATGGTCAAAATGGCGGAAAGAAACGTGGGAATAACGGGTCTGACCGCCATGATGAAAAGAAAGCTAAGTCGAATCCGAATGATAAGCCAACCAAGTATGAGCCCTGATTCACAAACTACACAACTCTTTCAGCAAGCCGGGCAGAAATCTATCTCGCTAGTCATCAGGAAGTTCCCTATAAGAAACCCCCACCGATGAGGAAAGAGACATCTAAGAGGGACATGAACAAATTTTCTCAGTTCCATGGAGATTATGGCCATGACACAAACGAATGCAATCACCTCAAAGATGAAATAGAATTTCTTCTCCGGTCGGGCAAGTTGAGGAAGTACCAGGCAGAGACACCCCAAGGAGAAGGAGGTAGCAGTAATCCTGGTTTCAAACGACAAAGATCTTCACCCTTGCAGCCCGAACCTGTGGACTTTACCTTAGACACTATATGTGGAGGTCCACACTTGGCTGAGGAAAGCAACGAAGCAAGGAAGAAGCATGCTGGGTAGGAGTACTAGGATCTGGAGCCACTGGAGCGGTGAGCGTCTATGAATATATTATTTCTAAATACCGCTTCCAGAGTGGTAGTTTAATTTTAAGTTGTTTAACTTGTTATTTAAATTTGGTTTATGAGCTGGTTATTTGCTGACCAGCCATCTATTTTTGAACAATTTTTGTTGTTTAAGACTCGTTATTAGACACATTTTGTCCTTTTGAATTTACGAGTAATAAAAGAGACTACGCGCAGCGTGGTCGATTCTTGCTACAAATGTGCATGTGTGTTAATTATCTGAACAGTGTTCAACTGGTCGGTAAAATCAGACAGTTTTCAACTGGTTGATACATTCAAGCAGTGTTCAACTGCTCGAATATTTTCCATATAATCTATGTGTTTCACGAGTGATAAACTGCTCGAACAGATTCGGTCAAGTAGCAAGTGACTAAGGATCTCTCAACCCTCAATCACTTGGGGGGCACATAGGGTATATCGGTATATAATTTAACACAGGAAATAAGAGCACGAGTTAATATATCTGTTTTTATGCTGACTTGTAAATTTTCGAAGTCCAAAAAGGCCATTAAGTTAACTTGTTTGACAAAGCTTAAGTAACTTGGAATTTTTTAAAATTTTAAGTTAGAAGCAGATATTCGTGTGACAATAAACATTATGTTCATAAAATTTTAGAGCAATAAGAGTGTGAGAAAGTATACTTAGTATGGACTTATGAAATGTCTAGAATTTCTAAGTTAGAAAACTAAGTACTCATGCGAAAATATAAGGCATACATCAGAGTGACTTTGCTATTCACAAAAAACTTATAATGTTTTAAGTCTAAAAAGACTTAGAATGTTTCAAGTTAGCCAAGAAAAGTAAAGTATAAATGTCAATAGCTCGGCCATACAAGCAAAAGTGCAGTAGCAAAATACAAACCAAAAATCTACTAGAGAGCTGGTCGAATGACAACTTGTCTGGTCAGATGCGAGATCATTGGTCGGCTCTGGCAGGTTGATCAACCCTTTCCTCCGCATCAACTGCTCCTTCCGGTCGGAATGATAGCATGGGGGAAACAGATGTAGTGCCGGCAGGATTAGCTGCTTCCTCGGCAGCCTTTGCCTCACATTTCGCAAGCTCCTCTGCCTTGACCTCCTCTGTGAGAAAGTCGAGGTAGAGAGGCTTGTTTCGCTTCCACACCTAGTAAAAGAAGTTGAAAAAGATGTCCTCATAGCGAGCAAGATTGGCTTCTTTCTCTCGCTTTAGCTCCTCGGCCTCACGAGTCAATTCCTCATTCTCGTGAGTCAATTTCTCCAACCGATCAGTCAACGACTTGTTGGTTTGGGTTAGTTTGTCATTCGCATCAGCCAACCCCCTAAGAGACTTATCTCGCTCAGCCACAATCTTCTCTGACCACTCCAACTTGGATTTAAGATCCTTTTCTGAAGAAGTCTGAGTATCCACCTTAGCTTGGGCCTCCACTAGTTGATCATTTAAGACCTTGATCAACTCCTTGTAGTCTACTGCTCGGTGCTGAGCATGACTGATGGTGATGAGCATCTACATGAAAAACAAGAGGTCACTACAAGTATAAATATAAATAACAAACTGTCTTGTGATAGAATACTTTCATTCGCCAACTGAGCAAGCCCTCTTTGTAAGACGACATCAACGCTAAGTCGAGGAAAGGATTCAAAGCTTTGAATCGTTGAAGCGTCATGAAGATTCTGATCAACCACTTCCTTCCCAATAGTACCAGCCAGTGCAAAGTGCCTCACTCAAGCCAGTCGGGCGAGTGGGGGTTAGGCTCTTAGAGGAAGGAAGCGAGGAAGGGGTCAACTGCGGGATTGCAATCGACCCCTCGGGTTGTCTCCCTTGGCTGGGCGGAGTGGTCCTTGGGACTTTTCTCGGAGGGGTGGAACCACTTCCTTCCCCAGTTTTCCTCTTTGGGGTAGGAGGGCCGTTGAAATGCCTAAACATCTCTTAATCTGCAAAAGAGAAAGCACAAGATTTGTTAGTAAAAATAAATAAATAAAGCAATATGCGGATAAGTACATTACTACTACTAGACAATTCTATAAATCCCATATAACCAAGTTATAAAACATCTCATTATGACTACTAGACCTGAGTTGAGGATTTGGTCGAGGAAGTCGTCCTCATCGTCGGATGATGAGCTTAAGTCCCTCTTAAGCTGGATGGCCTTACCCTTCCCAGGCTGTGTGGGAATAGTAGGTCTGCGCTGGTCCTCTGGCTAAGGCTCCCTAATAATGAGATCACCTGGTCTGCGGGAGTGAGGAGATGGTCCATGAGAGAACTGATCGGTCACTACCTCAGTGCCGGCGTTGGACTGATCAGTTGCATTAGCTTCTTCGGTGGTGCTCTCCACTGTGATGTTCTGGTTACTTGGTAGCAGGCCCACCATCTAAAGATTGTCTACAATAACCAAAATTTTCACATCCTTCTCCTCGATGCACATATTGGCCAACTCCTCTGCTCGGTCAAACATGTCTTTTGTAGGCAATTGTTGGTGAAATGGACCCGCATGCATAAAAGCCAGGTTGTTGGCTTTGATGTCTGAAGTGAGAAAATACTATGTGTAGTATTTCCCAGGATTCGACTTATGAGCAATGCTATAAAGGTATTTAACCCCTTTATGCCTATGAAAGAGGTGGAAAAAACTTGTGTTCTTATGGCTTGGGTTGGTTCTAAAGTCGAATAAGTAGTGTATTTCTTAAGGAGTAGGCTCATCCCAGCCTCGCACGAAGTAAAGGATGAACAGGGCGAACAGCACCTAAATCCCATTAGGAGCGATCTAGAAGAGAGAAACGTTGAAATAATCCGCTACTGACCAGAAGAAGGGGTGTAGCGGGATAGTAGCTCTTGCATAAATATGGTGCCTAGACCAGGTCCAGTAAGGTCCGCCAGGCCTGTTAGCCCTCTGATGGGGGCGCAGACATATCACATTCACCCCTCTCAAGCCCAAGGCTTCGATGTGTATGTCAAACATCCCAGGGTTGAGTTTTGTAGGCTTGGCGGTAAACCAAGAAGGTGTTTCTTCTCCTTCCTTCCTTGGTTTTTGGACAGCCAGACGCTGGATCTCAATAGCGAATTTCTGGGTAATTTTTCTTCGAGGCTTGTTTGGTTTTGGCGTCTGGCAGGGTGGTCTCGAAGAAGCCGCAGTTTGGACCTCACTGCGCTCCACCACTTTCTGTACCGCTCTGCGGGCTACTTGAGGATCCTGGTCCTACGGGAGTCTGTTGGACTTCTTTACCCTCATTGTCGACTGTTCAGCTTGATGAAGGAACTACTCTTCGTGAAGAAAGTATAAAGCTGAATGGGGGAGGATCTTCTTAAAGCGACAGAGACGATCCTCAGGAGTGCGACTGTTAGGAGACTTTGACGAGGAGTCGCTGCTTTGAGGGGTGTCGATCGATTGCGGGATGGACGTATCATAATTCGTGTGGTTGTCACCTCCCCTATAGTCGAAGTACAAAAAATAAAAATGGGGAGGTGAGTAACCATACAAATATAAATCAACAGAGTAGTGTTTATTTTTTCTACTTAGAAAAAAATTATCTAAGTAGTAAAATTTGGCATGCACGAAGAAAAAATAATTTTAGTGCTTAAAGTGTTTAAACTGAGTGGCCCATGTAGTGTCCGATCGGGTGTCATGCCTGTCCGAGCAGATGCTGGGGTTCCGAGGGGCTGCGTCTGGGTGCCGAGCTGCTGCCGCGCCTGTCCGAGCAGATGCTGGGGTTCCGAGGGGCTGCGCCTGGGTGCTGAGCTGCTGCTACGCCTGTCTGAGCGGATGCTGGGGTTCCGAGGGGCTACATCTGGGACCAAGGAGCAGCATGGTGTCCGAGTGGACACCAGGGTCCGAGGAGCGCTGCAGGTCCGAGGGCTGGTGCGTGCATCTGAGGAGAAGCAACTTGGTTCAAGGGGCTCGCCTAGGGTCTGAGGGGTGCCGAATGGCCATGTCCAAGCAATGCCTATCCGATCGGACTAAGCTAAACACCCAAGCATCCCTAGGCATATCCATATATTCAAAAGAAAAGAGGGAACAATGGCCAATCGGCCATACCCCAAACCACAAACATAAACCCATTCCGAAAAACCCTAAATCCCTAGGACATAAACACTATTTCTCATCCAAAACACACAACCACAAGATCAAAATGGGGAATTTGTAAAGTTTCAAATGTTCTAGAGACTACATTCATATTATCAAATACCCATAATCACATACATGTAATTTAGGTTGAAAAACTCATTTTTCTTTAAATTTCTATGAAATTGAAGGTAAAATTGAGTTACCCATATCCTAAACAACATCAAAACAGCCACCAAATACATTGCATCTCTAAGATTCACACATAGATTCAAGGGGAAATTTTCCAAGGGGGTTTTGGTCAACACACTCATATTTTCATGGAATTTTGAAAAAAATAACAACACAAGTGAAGATGAAGACTTACCCAATCTTGAAGAGACCTTCGATTTGCTTGGAGAATGCTTGAAGAAATAAAAGCTCCTCCTTGAAGACCCTTGAACTTTCAACCAAGAGAAGAGAGGTTGTGGGTTTCGGCCAAAGAAAGAAAAAGAGAGAAGATGAGAAGTTTTTTTTATTTTTTGCTTTCTTGTGTGTGTGGAAGTGTGGGAGTGTAAGGGTCTATTTAAAGGAAAAAAGTGGGAATCGCCACTTATTTTTGGACTCTTAGAATTCCTTAGATATTTTTTCTCTCCACGACTATGAGCCGTTAATTGCAGTGATCGTGGTCTGCTATGGAGTTGTGGTCTGTAGCATGGGCGGGAAGATGAACAGTTGGATATTTTTTTAATTATGTCGTCAGCTGTGGAAAAAAAAAGTTTATTATGTGAGAGCATCATATAATAAACTTTGGGGGCAAATGTTATCCCCAAAATTTGAAAACGATGATGTGGCAATAGAAATGACAAATGGCAAGGAATGGTTGGGTGATCTGGCTTAAGAGAGACCCGGTAGACCAGTGAAGAATTTTGACTGGCCAGTCAAGTGTCATGACCGATCAGGCATGACCTTGTCCGACCAGTCACATGTTTGTCTGCCCAGGCATGACCTTGTCCGACCAGTCATAGGTATGTCTGCCCAGGCATGACCTTGGCCGACCGGTCATGACCATGTCCGACCAGCCAAGTGCATGTCTGCCCAATCAAGTGCATGTCTGCCCAGTCAGATGCGTGTCCGCCCAGTGAAGGTTTGGCCGACCAGCCTAAATGTGATATGAATTGACTAGACAAAGCAGGACTACGTAAAAAATCCCAGAAACGACTTCAACAAGAATCGGTCTTGGCTTACGCGGGAATCTCTCAGTTTATCCCATGAATATAGTGTATTGTTATATTTTGAATATTATTGTAAATTAAATATAATGAGAATAACAAAATATCCCGATTATGAGGGACATCATCTGTACGATCCTGAGCCTATAAATACAAGGCTTATGGCATCATATAGGGGACTTTTGGACTTTTGATTCGAATTCTAATTTTCTAGAAAGAGAGTACTTGTACTTTGAGAGAATTCTTGTATTCTTGTAATCTGCACTAAAGAAACTCAGTTGACTCAGGTTCATCTGATCTTGAGTGTAGATCTATAATCACAATTCTAAGTGGATTAGGCTATTAACAACACATTGGGGCTGAACCACTATAAAAATTGTTTGTGTCGTTTATTTCTCTTGAAGGTTTTTGTCGTTTTTGACGTCTACACGTCGTTGACAAAAAATGCGGTCAACAAACATCATTCATTTTTTCAATCACAAACTTCTGTTGTTGTTGCAAATAATTTTCCAATAATCTCCTCCTAATAATTTCTTTGACACCACCCTTTGGTGGTGAGTCACTTTTACTTACCTAAACATATAAACAAATTTAGAGTTAGAATACAATAACATATATAAACAAATCATAATAAATAAAAAACCGGCAACTAACCTTGTCACCATCGCTCTCACCCTCAACATTATAAGAATTGTACAGTCGTTGAAGGATTTACTCCACCTTGACAACAATCTTGGCAATAGTTTCAGCATCATAAACAGTCTCAAAACAATACTTCAAATACTTCAACTTGTATCTTGGATCAAGCACAACAGCCAAAAAATAACATGGGATTGATGTTCTCTGCACTACCCCAATATTTGTCATATTTCCTTTTCATACTAGCAGCCATGGTGGATAGCAAAGGATCACTACTACTAGCCAAGTCACTCAATTGTGTATGAATCTCACAAATCTCATGATAGAAATTATTGGATGTTACATGCAATGTGCCACTAAACTTTAGAGTAACTTCATAAAAAGTTGAGAGAAATTTGAAAAATATAGTAGCACTCTCCAATCATTAGAAGTTGGCAGCCCAACCCTCTTCTTCCCATGTTCATTTTCCATGAAGAAACTCACAAATTTGTCATCTTCCTCCTCATATCTTGCAAAAGCTTTTTCAAATTTAAGAGCCACATCTAACATCATGAAAGTGGAGTTCCACCTTGTAGGCACATCTAAAACCAGTCTTCCCTTGTAATCAATTCTTTCCCTATCCACACAAGCCTTGAATTTTAGCAACCTTGCAGGAGATGACCGAATGTATCTTACACAATTGCGAATGGCAGCAATTGAATCATGCATGTCTTTCAACCCCTCATTCACAATTAGATTGACTATGTGCGCACCACACCTTAAATGCATGAACTCGCCGTCAAGAACAGATCCATTCCATGCATTCACCCTCCTCTTAACGAAACCAATAGCCACATCATTAGCTGATGAATTATCAACAGTCACAGCAAAATCCTTTTCTATTCCCCATCCCAGCAAACAAGCCTCAATCACCTTACCGATTGTCTCTCCTTTGTGATTGGAAATTTGACAAAAATTTATAATTCTTTTTTGCAAATGCCAATCACTGTCAACATAATGTGCAGTGAGACACATATAAGCCATTTGAGTGGAAGAGATCCAACAATCAGTGGTTAAGCATACCCTTTGCCCAGCTCTAGTTAACTCTTCTTTTAATTTAACCCTCTCATCACAAAATAATTGATATATATCCCTAGTCACAGTCCTTCTACTAGGGATAACAAATTTTGGTTGCAAATCCTAAACAAACTCTTTAAAGCCTTCACCCTCTACAACACTAAAGGCTTGCTCATCCTTGACCACAAACTTAGCTAAGGCTTTCCGACATCTCTCCTTATTAAAGGTCACAGCCAACAAATTTCCCCCACCATCATTACCACTTTGAAAGCTAAGCAACTTCTGTTTTTTATCAGCCACCCTATAAGGGTACTTCTTACATTGATTATTCAAATGTACCCACATACTACTTGTTCCAACTCTCCTACTATCACAAGCATAGTCTTTTCCACAATAGTTACAAGTGCATCTAGGATCGTTTAGATTCCCATCCTTCACTTTTGTAAAGTGATCCCAAACTGTAGAGTTCCTAGTAGGCTTTTTCCTAGTTGTGGGTGGCTCACCATCGACTTCTTTTTTGGGTGACTTTAGATCAATAGGAGTAGTGTTTGGAGTGGGTTTTGGGGTAGTGTTTGGGGTGTCTATGGCATCATGCACTTCACCTAGTTGGGTGGAAGTTGGGCTAAGAAACTTGTCAATCACTCCTACATTACACATAGTAAAAACAATTACTTATTTCATCACTAATTTATTTAAGCAAATATCAAAATATCATAATATTTAACACTTATTTTAGCACTTAACCAATCTCTATATATGATCTCTATTTTAATTATATGAGTTTGAAATTTAGTATTAATCAACCAATCTCAGTTTTAGTAAGGGCTTTCTTTACAAAAGGGCTTTGGGTCCACAGTAATTAACTTATTATGATTGGCACTTTAGGAATTTAATTAAAGAGATCTCATGAGATCAATGTGTCATTTTTACTTTGTCACACGATTCAAAATTTTCACAGTAATGATTGAGCTAATAGTGACATAATATATATATACATTAGTCTTTATATAAAATATACATTTTTAGATTTAGTCACTGATAAAGGTCACAGCCAACAGACAAATTTAAATTTCACTACTCATACTAGTGGTGGAAACAACGAGTCTATAGCTATCTTTTCTTATTATTTATACTATAAATTTTAGTGGAAATATATATATATATATATGTGCAGCTGATGATATTCGTGGTGCAACCAAAAAACAAACACTGGATTTTTTTTTTAAATTAACTATATGTATATATACTTTACTTATAATACAGTTAGTTTATATATATATACTTATAATACATTAGTTTATATATATACTTATATTATAGATAATACATATATATATTTAGATAATATATTACATTATATATATATACCTGGAGCTGGAGCTGGAGCTGGAGCTTCGTGCCGCCGAGGAGCTTCGCCTGGAGCTGGTGGAGCTTTGCCGAGGAGCTTCACCGTGTCACCTTCACCGACGACGATGACGTGAGCTCGCCTGCTGCTGGAATGGAGAACCAGTGGACCGATCGACGACAACGTGAGCTCACCTGCTGGACTAGAGAACCAGTGGACCGACGACGTGAGCTTCGCCTGCTAGTGGAGCTTTGCCGAGGAGTGGACCAATGTGTGAACTCTGATCTAGACTAGAGTGCTGGTGGTGCAGCTGTAGAGAAGAGAAGGCAAGGGAGGCAGGGGTGTCGAATGTGTTTATCTGTTATATGTATGTAATATGTATTATATTTAGGGTTTAGTTTACGGTAGGTAGTCGGGCCGGGTTGGGTAGTATGGGTTAGGATTATATTGGGCCGGCAATTGACCGAATGGGCTTCGGCCTGCACTTGTTGGGCTTGGTCGGCCCATTTTTGGGTTGGGTTGGCCGGTTTGGTCGGCCCAATCTAAAAAATGCCCACCCCTAAGTAAAGTGAAGGTAAAATTTGTAGAATTTACTATAATAATAATTGTATTATAATTCCAGCACGATTAACATGTTTTCTCTTGATTGTAGCACATTTATCATAGATGGGCGGCCAGATTATACCACCCTCATTGACATTATCGATGCTGAGATGGCTGAGAGATACCGAGATAGGAAAGCTAAGCGACACAACTACTTCAAAAAGTTTTACAAAGGGCCAGATGATTGGGATAAGGTCCTAAAGAATCCACCTAAATAAGTCAACGTTGATGAGTGGAAACAAATTTGTGAGTTTTTCACAAGTCCAGAGTTTATTGCGCGCTCAGCGAACAATAAAATAAACTGAGACCAAATGAAGTACTCTACAACACAAGGCACGAAATCATTAGCGGTCACTCGTCACGAAAAAGTAAGTGAAAATATTAACTTAATTAAGTTGTATGAATTTATAAATTCTCTAACATTCTCATTTCTTTATTAGTTGAACCCGAACGTTATTGAGGAATTGAAGGAGTATCACTGGACAAAAAACAACAAGAATTTTGTCAATGAGGATGTTGAACGAGATTATGTAAGTTTAACTTTATTATCAATTCAAATAATTATAATTTTCTTTTGTTTCTAATATTTTTTAAAAACAGGTTAAGTTGAAATCAACTCTTGAGCATGAGACTCATCGGACAGTTGAATATGGCACCGATGATTCTTCCTCGATTAATCAAATGAAGATACAAAGTCAAGTTCTTGGTGAAATGCAGGGCCACCAGCAAGGAGTTGGCTGCAAATTATTGGTTAAAGCGTCAATTTGTCCCTCTAACACTCAGTGACAGGCACCACTTCACCAGTCAACTAAGGATGTATGTGAATTGGTTGATATGGTGAAGACCATGAATGAGCAGCTTTAGTACGTGTATTAGCAGCTTCCACCTGAAAAATGTCCGATAACAAACGTGGAGATATAGAATACATGTCAGCAGTTTTACGAGAAGTATGTAGGTTTGCCTTCTGAACCTCAGACACATCACACGTCTCAAGCTTTAGCTTCTCAGCCTTTAGCAGTCCATTCCAACATGCCTCCACCATCGTTGTCGTCTCAACCTCCGGCCCAGCCTTATATGTATCAATGGTCGTTGCCTCCGTACCCTCAGGCTTATCCTCATCATATGAGTGGACCTTTGTCCCAACCCTCGCCTCCTCATATGAGTGGACCATCGTCGCAACCTCCACCCTATCGTTATCCATACATGTATGGACCTGGAGGATCATTGTTACCTCCACAATATCCATGGTCGATGACTTCACACACACCTCAACCACTGCATACTTGGTAGGCACCCCAGCCACCTCAGGCACCAGAAGAAGGGGACAATACGGAGGACACCGAGGGTTGAGATATTTTATACATTATTTTATTAAAGAGTAACTTTTAATTAATATAATATTGTATGCATTTTTAATTTGGATAATATTGTATTGGTTGTGTAATTTGAACAAATTATTAATTTTATGCATATTTAATTTTGATATTATTAAATTTTTTTATTTTTTTAATTATATAAAATTCGTTGCTTATATTCTATCTCATTAAATATTTTTTTATTTTTTTAATTGTATAAAACTATTAAAGGGACAAAGTCGTCACTAATAATATAATATTATGGGCAACTTTTCATTATTAGGGACGAAATCTGATCTAGTAGGCACGGTTGTTAGGGGCGACTTTTAATTTATTAGGAGCGACAATGTTGCTACTAATATTAATTATTAGAGACGTTTTTTTTTGTCACCACTAATAATAAACATTAGCGTCGAAATATTAGCGGAGACAGGTTAGAGGCGACTTTGGCCATTATTAGGGGCGACATCCATCGCCCCTAAATGCCCTTTTTCTTGTAATGCTACTATCATCTTAGGATTGCTATTCACCTAATAGTTTATGATTCTAAGTATAGTGATAAATTGCAATTAGGATATTGTAACATATATCTTGATTGTGATAAAAAATAGAACCTAGGTTAAATGAATTGTATGCTTAATGAATTTGCTGCCTAGATTAACATGTTTTCATAGAGTGTAATGCTTTTACTAGGTTACATAGATCACATGCTTAATGAGTTTATTGTTTGGTAAAAATGATTAATTAAGAGTGCTTAGCCTTAATTAATTATAATAGGAAAACTGAGATAATTAACTGCTTAAGTGTTATACGCGGGATTAATAGTTTAATTGGGAATAAAGAATTTTATTTTTCTTTGTTGATAGATTGATTATTGTCGAAAGTGGAGAGTAGTTCTTGACTATTTCTTTAATATTGTTTTATCTTTAGTTATTTCATCTTTAAGCATTATTTTATTTTATGTTTTCAGTTTTTAAAACTAAACCTCATATCTGATTTCTGTTTAGTTCTTATTTTGAATAATAATTTGATCGTAGTCCTCGTGGGTTCGACCCTTATTTACCACTATATTGAAGTAGCTGGTATAAGTAAATATTTAAATTTGATACGACATACGACACGCATCATGCATCACTACAATAAGTTGATTCAGTATCATGAAAATTTTAGGTACTGTCAAGCGGTTTGGTATGGGGTGTCTTCTTCCAAGCACAGATATATAATGTGGTAGGCTATTAATATGCATTTGTTGATTAGGGACAATTTGCTGCATTACAAGGCTGGTTGGGAGCTATTTATTGGCTTTTAGAGTTTCGTAATTGGGTTTTGTTGGCTGGGAGCTAAGCAGAACTCGGGAATGATGAATGATATTGTTGCAGCTGCTATGGCAGCAACTGTTTATAGTATTTGGAATAATAGAATTCTTTGCATTTTTTTTAAGGAAAGTCTTATGCTGTTACATGTATAGATATGATGATTCGGCAGTCTAATAAAGCTAGAATTCTGCTTTTTGACAAAAGGAAAATGTCAGGGAGGGATTTGGCTGTGATGGATTTTGTGAGTAAAATGCAATTGCCTGCCTTGGTTTGGTTTGGTCTGCTATTTTGAGCAGTTTGTTTGTAATGGTGTTATTTTGATTAATGAGATTTCTTCTTCTTGATAAAAAATGATAAAAAAAAAAAAACTAAATGACAACAAATTATTTGCAAAATGAAGTAACCAGTGAACAAAGAAAAAATTAGTTTTACTAAGACCCTTTACCAAGTGATCAGTGAGTAGTCATTTTACACACCAAACGAACATATAAATATATATATATATTTATATATATATATATAAACCTTGAATAACATTGAATTTAACGTAACAAACAGCTCTGAATAAGGCCAATATATAGTTGAGCTGAGTCCGGATTTTAAAAACCAATCGAGGCTGGCTCAACCCCTTGCGTTAATGTCCAACTCATCTACTAAGGCCCAACTAGTTATTGTTTGGACCAATCATTCACCAACGGTCCTTTGTTTCAAACAAGTTTCAAAACACCCATTTTAATCAACAATTAGGAAATTAATTTGGACGAAACTAAGTACATGAGGAATTTTTTTAATTTTTTTTTTAGAGAATTTTTCATTTTTATGGATTTTATAGTATACATTTGAAAAAATGTGAGGAAATAACTTTTTCTAAAATTTATAGAAAAATTTAGTTAAAAGTTCTTAATTTATGGGAAAACAATAAAACTAACAAAACCAGAAACAAAACTTCCAAACTCATAATTCAATAAGAAAAGGCAAGGGTATATTTGACTAAACACCAAAACAATGAACACCTAGTCGCACTCTCCCTCTGTTTCCCCCAATCTGACCCACCCTCCTTCTTCTTCTAGTCGTGATTGTCGGAAGTCTAGGCTACGATAGTAGCGTGAGAAGCAACGTCGACAAATCTAGCAGAGGTCTGTGCTTCGGGCTAAGTTTCAGCTTCAACGGGGGTGGCACCGAGTCAAGGCGATGAATTAAGGTAGCCTTCTGTTGCCGATTACAAAGCTGGCTTTGAAGAAGATGATGATTTGATTCGTTTATGCTTGTCTTATAACTATATCATGCTTCACAGTTAAAGTAATTTTTTAATGCAGCTTCCAAAATCTATAGGCACTGTTGGGACATTAAAGGAGCAAGAAATCATGAATGGAATTGATGGACCCAAAATGGGTACGTTTTAAACATTTATAACTCGCAAGCACACGAATCGTATATGGAGTATAGTGTTCGTGTAAGCACTAGGTCAAATCCAAAGGAATTGACTAAAATAAAAAAAAAATTAAAAAAAAAACTATTTTAAACCAAAATTAAATAAATTCTAACCTAGCTCCAAAGATTGATAAGATTTAATATCAACAAAATAAAATAAAAGATTGAAAATAAATCTATTTAAGAGAAGAAAAATAAACCAATTATGATTTGTAAATAAGTTCTAAAAAAAAAGATTATTAAGACACTAGAATCCACAAAATGTAAGTTTAATAAGATTTATTAGTATATTGATTCCTAAGTTTAAGTGATAGTTAAAATAAATCAATAAACTATCATTTTCCAAATAGATTTATAATTTAAGCACAAATTATTTCTAAGAGATGAGATTTTTCTTCACTTTTAAAAAAAAATATAATTTCAAAGTATTTAATTTGAATCAACCTAATAAAACCAAAAAAAAATCAAATAACATTACTTATAAGGCAAAACATAATATTTTTGTTCTAAGCATTAGATGTGTACAATTTAATGATACATCTTAATCAAAGAATATTATGTTTTGCAAAATGAAGAACAAAGTGTAAATATCTTCCAACAATAAAAAATACAAGATATTAAAGATGAAAGAAGATATTTGAAGAAGAAATCCATAGACTTTATTGCACTGTTACACCCAGATTTCGAGCCATGAAAATTGTGACCTCGAAAGCTGGATTCATAAGGAATGAATTCGTAAAGTCTGGAATATGTCTGAGATCTAAGCATCGAGCCTACGAAGCAGAGACGACTTCGAAGATGATAGCCTCGAAATCCTCACAAGCTCGAAAGATAGACCCCGAGGTACATCTGCTCTCGGGATGGCCTCGGATCAGGACACCAAGCCTGATGCGCGTATGAGCTTGAAGTCATATATCCTCGGGAAGATGCTATAGCTTGAAACTCAATAAGAAACTTGGGTGAATGGGGCATTGGTGATATAGGACAATAACTTTGAATATCCTAGTGAATTACCAATAACAGACGCGGTCTACATTTATTACTGTAAATCCCCTACAATCAAGGGATATTATTTGTTCAGTTATACGCCCCCTGATCTTCAGGGGATGTTTCCTTGTATATCGGATTGCAGGCATTTAATGCAATTTAATTTATTTGCATATACGGAATAACTTCCCGAAATATGTGGGATAGTATTCTGAAATCTTCTCTATAAATAGAGAGGTCATGCACCATTGTAAAGGAAGGGATTTTTTGGTGATCTTGAGAGAAAACTCTGGAGAATTCATCCTTGAAGAATTTTCAGAGGTCATCTTAAGTTTAATAACAAAGACTCGTGGACTAGGCAGATTTAACTGCTGAACCACGTAAAAATTTCGTTTGTATTATCGTATTTTTATTGGCCATTACTGATTATTGTTTTCGTGCTCTTCTTTCACTGTTGACGAAAAGCGGCGTCAACAGTTTGGTGCTTTCATTGAGAGCCTTAAGCATTCAGTCCCTGAATAAGTCATGGCCACTAATACTCAGAATGCTCCTGAAGAGAATTACCCAAGACGTCCTGGGAAACAACCAATGGAAGACCCAGATGTCGAAGAAAGAAGTGGATCTTCCGATTCTCGGGGACCACCTGCTCCACCAAGGGATGTGGATATGTATTACAATCCTGAGCGGTATGTTCCCATTGTGGAACTTGAGAATCGGCAACTGAAACAGCAGTTGGCAGAGGCCAACAAATGGAATGAGGAGTTGGCAAAGATATCCGCAGAGGCGCAGGTGGCTCGGCCCTCGCCTCCGCGTGAAAACCAAGACCCTCCTCCGCGGGACGTGCACGTTCCTCCCCGCAGGCCCCGTAGGCGTCCACGGAAGGATGCTGCCACAAGAAGGCCAGCACAACCTCCGGCACCAGCAAAGCCATCCGCTCCCCCTAGGCCTCAGAGAAGTACTCAGGCTAGAGCCCCGGTTAATCCACCTGTGGAAGTACTTGCAGGAACTGAGAACAACCGAGCCCCTGCAGAGGCTCGGACTCAAGTCCCTGGGAGCGCACCGAATGCAACTAACCCATCTCGGGCAAACTCCAGACCGTCCAGGCCGCGGAATGGATGGCAGCCACCATCACCCATACGGTTCCCTCCATCGCCTATAAGATATCCTTCACCCCCTCGTAGGAATGTTCAACCAGTTCGAGACCAGGGCGAGAGGCGTGCGGGGAGGAGACAAGGAAACGGGGAAGCTTTCCAGGAGCAGAGAGGCACCCCATCAGAAAAAAGTCAAACATCTCAGTCTCGCACGGCGGAGACGAGGCGGCATGGAAGAGATCCATCTCAAAATAACTATGCGACGAGTTTTACTAGTGACGACTCTGGAGATACCAGATCGGTCAGCAAGCATGATCGAGGTCGTAAGAATACTGGAAGCCACAGGAATCGCTCCAACCTGCGAGAGAATCTGAATCAAAGTCGGGGTAATGTTGACCCAATAAATTCGGACCTGAGGGATCGCTTAAATAGGCATAAAGATCCCTTACGGAGGCGCGAGCCTGGAATTGTGATCGATGACAACCGATTCCAGACAGTACCCCTCGCGGACCCAGTCCAAGAAAGAATTGAACAGCTTGAAAAGGCCTTTAGGCTTTGGAAAAATGAGCAAGAACACGATCGATATGAAGATTCTGATGAGGAGCTTGAGCAATTTGCTCCCCATATTTCCAACACTCCGTTTCCGCAAGGGTTTCGAATCCCTCACGTCCCAACGTTTGAGGGAAAGACCGACTCGTACAGTCATCTGAGTACGTTCAACACCATAATGAGAGCCAGTAACGTGGGTTACGAGCTTAGATGCATGTTATTTCCAGCATCATTGACAGGACCAGCCAAAAGCTGGTTCGAAAAATATAAGAGACACTCGATAACTTCTTGGGAGCAGCTGTCTAAAGACTTCAAGAAGCAGTTCAGAGCCATGATGGGGGTTAGACCTGAGGCATCAACCCTAACTAACGTTCGCCAACAACCGGGTCAAACGTTAAAAAGTTACCTCACAAGGTTTAATCTGGAAGTTGCCCGAGCTCGGAACGTAGATGACAGTGGACACCTAATGGCTGTCCAAGCCGGAGTAATGCCAGGGAGTGCCCTCTGGGACGATATGCAAAGAAAACCGATGAGGTCCATAACCGAGTTTAACAGACGAGCGCAGAGGTTTGTCAATGTAGAGGAAGCGAGGTCGACACTTAATGTGACTTCCCAGCCCAAAACTATAACGATAAACGTCAACTCTGCCTCAACCTCGGCGGACCTAGTAGCTTCAAAGCCTTCTGTGGAAAACCCCTCCAAGAGAAAAAAGAACGAAGGGAGTAACCCCGAGGCCGAGGGAGGAAAGAAAAAGAACGGGGAGAGATATTTCTCCGTGTACAGAGTGTACACCGAGCTCAACGAGTCTCGGGAGAACATATACCTGGCCAATGAAAACCAAGTCCCCTTTAGGCGTCCGGACCTGATGAGAAATCAAAAGCCCAAGAAGGACTCCAGCAAGTATTGCCGATTTCACAGAGACACCGGGCATACTACCGATGAATGTCGACAACTCAAAGACAAGATCGAAGGATTGATCTCAAGAGGTTACTTCAGACAATATGTCAAGAACCAGAGTGCTAGTCAGGTGGCCCCGAGCCAGAAAATAGCCGCGCCACAACCCGCGCAAAACAATAATTCTCGAGCTCGGGAAGAAGATAGGCCCCCGCCGATAGATTGAGAGGATGTAATAACCATCTCGGGAGGGCCTCATCCCGCAGGAATGGGCAGAAATGCCCAAAAGAGATACGTTAACGAGCTAAAAACTGGGGACAGGTCTCCCTATGAACCCGAACCTAGAGCTCCAAAAAGTCAGAGGATTGAATCCCAACCAATAACCTTCATTGAGGAAGACACGTCCCATGTCCAGTTCCCTCACCATGATCCGTTGGTCATCACTCTCTAGCTGGTCAATAAAAGGGTCCACCGAGTTCTCATAGACAATGGGAGCTCAGTTAACATTATTTATAAAGCAACCCTCGAGAAGATGGGACTCTCCCTTCGCGACCTGAAAGCGTGTGTAATTACTTTATACGGCTTTTCAAGAGAAGGGACCGCCTGTATGGGATCCATCGAGCTCCCCGTAACCTTGGGAGACTACCCAGTCTCGGCAACCAAGATGATGGAGTTCGTGGTAGTAGATCTACCTTCAGCCTACAATGTGCTGCTCGGGAGACCCGCCCTGGTTGGGCTGGGGGCAGTCTCATCAGTAAGGCATCTGGCCCTTAAGTTCCCGACCCCTAGCGGCGTCGAAACGTTAAAGGGAGATCAATTGGCTGGGAGGGAATGCTACAGCATTTCCATGAGAGGAAAGAAACAGATAAGCGCACAAGCACTCCTCATTATTCAAAGTAAAGACGGGAAGATCTTAGAAATTGATAAAGAGATCGATCCAAGGGTTGAGGAGAAAGCCGACCTCGAACCCTTAGAAGAGCTCGAAGAAATTCAGCTCGAGGAAACTGATCCCTCGAAAAAGGTGAAGGTTGGGAAACACCTCCAAGATGAAACAAAATAGCAACTAATTTGCTTTTTAAAGAAGAACCAGGATGTCTTCGCATGGTCACATTCGGACATGGTGGGAATAAGTCTTAATATAGCGAGCCACGCGCTAAATATAGACAAAAGCTTCCCTCTGAAGCAACAAAAGTGAAGATAGCTGGACGAAGACAGAAAGAAGGCACTGAAGGAGGAGGTGGACAGGTTAAAAGCAAACCGATTCATTAGGGGTGCTTTTTACCATGACTGGGTAGCAAATCCGGTGTTGGTCCCAAAACCCAATGGGACGGGGCGGACCTGTATTGACTATTCAGACCTCAACAAAGCTTGCCTGAAAGACTGTTTCCCATTACCAAGGATTGACCAGCTCGTGGATGCCACGGTGGGGCATGGCCTGATGTCGTTCATGGATGCCTACTCTAGATATAACCAGATTCCCATGCATGCCCCCGACCAGGAACATACGAGCTTCATAACGGATAAGGGGCTATACTGCTACAACGTCATGCCATTCGGGCTCAAAAATGCTGGGGCCACATACCAGCGGCTTGTGAACATGATGTTTTCAGAACAGATAGGCAATAACATGGAAATTTATGTTGACGACATGCTTGTCAAGTCTCAACTTAACAATAACCATGTTGATGACCTCGAAGAGTGCTTTGGCGTGCTCCGCAAGTATAACATTATACTAAATCCTCAGAAGTGCACTTTCGAAGTATCTTCAGGGAAATTCTTGGGCTTTATCGTGAACGCTCGTGGAATAGAAGCCAACCCCGACAAGATCCAGGCCCTGATTGACATGCCCTTACCTCAAAGACACAAGGATGTCCAAAGTTTGACCAGCAGAATGGCAGACCTAAGTAGGTTCATTTCAAAATCTATGGACCGTTGTCTCCCGTTTTTCAACCTTTTGAGGGGAGGTAAGAAATTTGAATGGACAGAGGAGTGCGAGCTGGAATTCCAAGAACTTAAAAAGCACCTTGCCGAACCCCCTATCTTATCAAAACCTAAAATGGGAGAAGTACTGTACCTATACCTTTCCACCACCAAACACGCAATAAGCGCATTACTCGTTCGAGAAGAAGAGAAGGTACAGAGACCCGTTTACTACATCAGTAAAAGATTACTGGGGGCAGAGTCAAGATACCCCCTGATGGAGAAGCTGGCGCTTAGTCTAATTCATTCATCTAGTAAACTCCGCCCCTACTTTCAAGCGCATCTCATCCATGTGTTGACTGATCAACCACTTAGGCAAGTCTTGTCTAAACCAGAAGCTTCAGGTCGACTTCTTAAATGGGCGGTTAAGCTCGAACAGTTCGAGATCACCTACCAACTGAGGACGACCATTAGGGCACAGTCATTGGTGGACTTTATAGTAGAATGTACTGGCATGACCAACGATGAAGTCATAACCCCGGCCCACAAGCTGTGGAAACTATACGTCGATGGCTCATCCAATGAAAATGGATCGGGGGCAGGAATCATTTTGATTACCCCCGCAGGGAGCAGATTTCATTTTGCCTTAAGATTTAACTTCAAAGCATCGAACAATGAGGCCGAATACGAGGCTTTACTGGTGGGACTTCGTATAGCCGGGGAGCTCAAAGCTAAAGCAATACATTCCTACAACGACTCCCAGCTCGTGGTTAATCAAATCCTGGGAGAATACCAGGCTCGTGGCACGAAAATGGCAGCTTATTTGGAGAAGGCAAAATCCGCATTGGAGCGTTTCGAATTTTATGCAATCGAACAGGTTCCCCGAGAACGGAACTCAAATGATGATGCCTTGGCTCGGCTCGCCACCGCCGCTGAGAATGATGAGCTGAACGTTGTTCCAATAGAACACCTATCGACACCCAGCATTAACGAGCCAGAGGAGGAAGATGTGTGTATGATTGAAACAGAGCCAACCTGGATGACCCCAATAGTTGAATATCTCGAGAACGAAGTCCTTCCAAAAGATCGGAACCAGGCTCGAAAGTTAATGTATCAACTTCCCCGTTACACCATTTTGGACGGAAAGCTATACAGAAGGGGATATTCCATGCCATTACTTCGGTGCGTAACTCCACCCGAAGCTAAGAAGTTCATTGAAGAAATTCATTAAGGGTTCTGCGGAGATCACACCGGGGGGCATAGCCTATCCAAGAAGATCATACGCCAAGGATATTTCTGGCCTACCATTAAAACGGATTCTTTCGAGTACGTGAAGAAATGCGACAAATGCCAGAGATTCGCCACGACTCCCCGAGCTCCACCATCCGAGCTGACCATGTTGACTTCCCCATGGCCATTCGCGGTATAGGGAATCGACCTCATAGGTTCTCTCCCAACTGGCAAGGGCGGAGTAAAATATGCTGTAGTCGCTGTGGATTACTTCACGAAGTGGACGGAGGCTGAACCATTGGCAATAATAACTTCTAAAAAGATCCTTGACTTCATGGTAAAAAACATCATATGCTGATATGGGATGTCGAGGAAGATTGTATCCGACAACGGAACCCAGTTCGATTGCGACTTGTTCACCAACATTTGTGAAAAGAACGGAATAATAAAGAGCTTCTCATCAGTAGCTCATCCTCAGGCGAATGGCCAAGTCGAGGCTGTAAACAAAACTCTCAAGAGTTCACTAAAGAAAAAATTGGAGGAGGCAAAGGGACGATGGCCCGAAGAATTGCCCCAAGCCCTATGGGGATATAGGACCACAGCTCGAACATCAACAGGGCATACCCCATTCTCTCTAGCATACGGTTGCGAGGCATTGTTGCCTATCGAGGTAGAAATCCCAACAATCTGAACTCATATTTACGACCAAAACTCAAACCACACTCAGCTCGAAGAAACCTTAGACTTGATTGAAGAAAAGAGAGATGAGGCTCAGCTGAGGAACGCTGCCTACCAGCAACGAGCTACCAGGTATTTCAACAAGAGGGTTCAAGATCGAAAGTTCAGTATGGGAGATCTGGTGTTGAGACGCGTATTTTTGGCAACATGAGATCCGGCAGCTGGTGTGCTCGGGCCGAATTGGGAAGGACCATACCAGATAATTCAGTAATCCAGCCCGGTGTTTACAGGCTAGCAAGATTGGATGGGAGCCTGGTACCGCGAGCATGGAATGGCGAACACCTAAGACCTACCAATAGTATAGGAAAAGTGTTGCCTGTAACCATGATTTTCTATCTGTATTAATTTGTCTGCTTTTGAATTCCATCAAATAAAGATCTATTTCGTTCAATATGTTATCTCTTTTTATTTTTGCAATCTCTCTTAATTTAATAACCTATGGTCACACTCATAGGATATTAAGGGGGCATCATGGGTATATATACCATCAGCTTAAAAAATAAAATAACATGCACGAAAAACATACAAGTGTTGGATATAACCAGATGCGCGAGCTTAGATAGTTTGGACATAACCGAATTATCAAAAACATGCAAGTATTTGGATGTAACCAGATACGCGAGCTTAGATAGTTTGGACATAACCAAATTATCAAAAGATAAAAACGTTTGGATATAACCAAATGTGCGAACTTAATAGGTTTGGAGTAAACCAACTAAAACTAATCGACGATAAGTGGGAACCTAAACCTACTTCGAGATAAGTCGAGATCGAGGCTGGAATATCTTAGAGGAAAATAGTTTCGAACTCATAACCTCGAAGAAATAACCGAGGACAAGAAAAAGTAACTAAGCAATAAGATATAACTAAACCATTCACATTACATACCATACAAGTACTTTCGGGTTCATGGTTAAAGTAATATCCGACCTTGAAAAATAACGAGATTGGAAGCGGATAATTCGAACAAACGATGGATGAATGCGTCGAGTCTCGAGCCTAAATCCAAACTATGTTTGTATGAATAAATAAACATAAACGATTCATTAATATATGCAAAATATTTCGAACCAAGAAATGTAAGGCATATGTATTAATATAAAAAGAAATTGTATCAGCCCTACGGGCATAAATTAAATTAATTACAAAAATAAGGGGACGCAGCCCCGAGATCAGATTCAAGAAGGAGGAGTCTCCTTGGCCTTCTCAGCATCGGCAGCACTGGACCCCTCAGGACGAATAGCATGACTATCCTCCTGAGCACCTTCGGAGGCGGCCTCCCGAGCAGCCTCTTCCGCCTCGAGCCGAGCATTCCACTTATCCAGAAGCTTCGCCTCAAGAGGACCTAAGAAGCTGGTATCCGGGTCTTCGTTGTTGGCCCACATTCTGTACATGGCCGAATCAACCGCCTGGTCCTTCTTCTCCTTATACTCAGCAAGGAGACGAGCCTTCTCACCCTCAATTATGTCAAAGGTAGCGGCCTGATCTTCTTTAAGCTTTTTATTAGCCTCTTGGAGCTGAGTGTTCTCCTTCTAAAGCTCAGCAAGCCTGGCATTCTCTTTCTCGAGCTCCGCAAGCCTAGTGTTCAGCTTCTCAAGCTCGGACGCTTTGAGTTGAAGATCCTTTGCCTCCTGAGCATAAGACTTGCTCGAGTAGATCTCGTTACTCAACCTATAGTTGAGTTGGGCAGTAAAGGCAAGAGACTGAAAAAAAAATCGTCATTAACACCAAGAATGTATAAATATAACCAAAAAGTAGAAGAAAACTCACCAGGGCAGCGAGCTCGATGCTCTTCTCATAAAGGGCAGTGCAGTCTCGGGCATTGTTCAAAACTTGCCATTGAGGAGCTTCGAGACTACTGAAGCTCTGGCCGATCTGGGACATAACATCTAAACACAGCATGGACCCATGGGTTCCAACCGCGCTGTCAATTACATATTCCTCGACGTGAGTAGAAACTGACAGCTTCTGAGCTCGAGATGCAGAAGGCTTTCTAGGAGGTGGACCAAGGGATGGCTGGACCGCTACAGGAAGTTGGGGCTCAGCCATAGTGGAGGCACCAACCTGAGAGGTCAGCGCCACTACAGAGGCATCGACCTGCGAGGTCGGCGCCCCTGGGGGAGCACCAACCTGTGAAGTCGTCGCCGCGACAGAGCTCGTAACAGGCGGAGCAGGAGGAGGAGTTTTCTCGAACCTCCTGGGGACTTTGGTGGGCTGATCCAGCTTTCGCGACCCCACCCTGGGACGCTTGCTCCTCTTGGCACCACCACTTTCGATGATGTTGTCAAGGTCGGAATCCATCTTGTCTGCACAAGTCACAACACAAGGTGAATCATAACAAAAAGAGGGAATAGTATATAAAGTGATTCAGCATCGCATAGATATACGAGGCAATGATAGAAGAAACCTAACTGGAACTCTCCCCCGAGCTCGAGCTTGGGGACCATGAAATTCCCCCATCTTCAGAAAAGGCGGGGGGAGTACCTTCCCTATAGGTTGACGTCAACCTTGAGAGGTCCCTATAATCATTGGTCCCATATTGGACGGTTATCCCGTCCCACACCTCGTTCAGACTATACATGGTGTCATACTTCCCGAGCCAACTATCAAGCCTATGAACTCGGTCGTCTACCCAAGTCCATATGTAGAAGTGGTCCCTATCATCCGAGCATAAAACTAACCTATCGGGTTTGTGTTTTAATAAGGTGGGGGACCACATTCTTGAGCTAAGGATGACTTTACCTTCTTCATCCGAGTCTGAGCTCGAGGCTTCATCGTTAGCCTCGTTCCCCGATGGTGGGCTCCTTCGGCGAGCTGGAGGTGGAGGCCTCACCTCTCTCCTTGGAGGGAGGATGCCTGTGGGCAAAGGCACCTGCTCCCAACGATCATACTTTTTATTGGACGAGTTCGAGGTGGACTGACCATCTCCCAAAAGCCCGCAAGCTTGGAGCTTACTCTCATGTAAGAGGTATGAGAGGGACCTCCTGCCGTAAGGGAGTTGAAGCAGAGTCACTCTATGCTCCTTCATTGCGTCGTCGGGAGTAGGACGGTGAAAATTGGCTGGAAAATGAGACACATTGCAACTAAGTACGAACCTACAAATAAAAGTCTCAGCACAGAGATAGAGAAGGTTGGAGTACTTACGAATCCGCTGAATGAGTAGCATCGAGACGGGGACAAGCCATCTGTCTAGAAGAAGGCTTTCTTAAAATCAGGTGGATGATTAGGAAGATCCTCAAACACCTTTTTCTCTTTGGGGTAGCTCGAAAGATAGTAAAAGCCATCTCCTCCCCGAGCTCGGGAGGGGTTGCTTTTCAGACAGAAGAGGTATAGAATCTCCTGTGGTGAAGGTCTTTCCCACTGCAGCTCGTGGTATAGCGACCTTAGGGCAGACAGAACCCTGTAAGAATTGGTGTTGAGCTGGAATGGAGCCAGCCCAACAAAATCTGTGAAGTCCTTGAAAAACAACTTCAAAGGCAGTAACGCTTCTGCCTTCATGTGCTCTTGGCTCCAGGCCGCATACCTCAGCTTGGGATTTCCATCTCCCGGGGCGCGGCAGCTTCGGTCACTGGGGGTAGAAGCTCGACACCTTAGGGTGCCTGACAGCCTAAGACCATGGAGAGCCAAGATATCAGTTATCTGGCCTAGTGAGGTAACCGAGCTCCAGTAGTGCTCGGCTTCAAAGAACTCCCTCCTTGGTTGCGAGTTAGAAGGCTCCCCCATGAGCGAGAATTGGAGCTCTTCTGGGCTATAAGCAACAATCACTTTTAATTTAGGGTTGAGGGGAATCGGCCTGGGTCCAGAATCGGGTTCTGGATAAAGAGCCTCCCGAAGGGTTCTCCTTTTCCTCTCTATAACCTCGTCTGTTTGGCAGCAATAATGAGCTCGAATCTCCTCCTGTTCACGTGCGAGATCGTACTCGCAAATCAGACGTTGATTTTGAGCAAACAGCGACTCCGGGCTCGGGGTTTTTGGCGAGTAAGGGATTGCCAGCAACGACCCCCACCGTCTTTCCAGATTCTGTGACATCTAGCGAGAAAGAAAAAATGGTGAGGGCCATGCATGCAAGGGTTCAAGAATTACGAGCTTGACACGATGAGCTCGGAGAATGCTTAAGAATGCAACGAGCTCGAAACTAAGACTTCGATTGAGAGTCAGAACGTGTATTCCACGAGAAAAAGGGGGAGAGTGGACAAATTTTTTTGAAAATCCCGAAAATCAGGGGAAAAAGAGTGGAAGTTATCCAGAAAAGGTAATCTTGGGTATCGTACGTTCTTTAAAACCAAGGTTTTATACCCGATATCTTGGTGTGCAAAATATGTCTTTTAAAATGTTGAAACCCAGAAAAAAGATACCTGGTTCTACACAAAAACTGGATTTGAAACCAGAGATTTAAACCTAGTATGGGAACGTAAACGTAGAAGCCTATCGATCAAAAATTTCCCAGCATATCATACTAAGGAAATATATTAGCGCACTCCCAGAAATAACAAGAACAATATGGACAGAAACTGGCATAAGGGAAAATAAAAATTGGACACTTACACAATGATGGCGATTGCAGAGAAATCATCGACTGAAGGAGAGGCCGCAGATATGAACTCACGGTCTCGAACAAACTGGCGGTCCTCTGTTTCTTCAGTTGAGAAAACATGCACAAGCAAGAAGGTCTCAGGGAGAGTTTCTGGTTTTTCTTTTGTTCTTTCTTCTGATGAGCAAAAAATAAAAGGAAGACGATGAGTGGGGCCTTATATATATTGATGGAAAAAGGGGATTAATCAAAGCCATTGAACAAAACCCTTGCAAAATCCAACGGATAGGAATTAATGATATGATGGTACCAGAAAGGTGGCAGACGAACGATCGTGGGCAGATTTCCAAGGTACTCGAGTACCCTGAATGGGCAATACCCAACTGACGCGTGTCCATTTTCAAGTATGTGACGGTGCAGTTCCCGAAGAAAGTAGTTCAAAAGTTTCCTTCTCATAGGATTCGAACAAATACTTTTGAGGGGGCAAAATGTTACACCCAGATTTCGAGCCATGAAAATTGTGACCTCGAAAGCTAGATTCATAAGGAATGAATTCGTAAAGTCTGGAATATGTCTGAGATCTAAGCATGGAGCCTACGAAGCAGAGACAACTTCGAAGATGATAGCCTCGAAATCCTCACAAGCTCGAAAGATAGACCCCGAGGTACATCTGCTCTCGGGATGGCCTCGGATTAGGACACCAAGCCTGACGCGCGTATGAGCTCGAAGTCATATATCCTCGGGAAGATGCTATAGCTTGAAACTCAATAAGAAACTTGGGTGAATGGGGCATTGGTGATATAGGACAATAACTTTGAATATCCTAGTGAATTACCAATAACAGACGCGGTCTACATTTATTACTATAAATCCCCTACAATCAAGGGATATTATTTGTTCAGTTATACGCCCCCTGATCTTCAAGGGACGTTTCCTTGTATATCAGATTGCAGGCATTTAATGTAATTTAATTTATTTGCATATACGGAATAACTTCCCGAAATATGTGGGATAGTATTCTGAAATCTTCTCTATAAATAGAGAGGTCATGCACCATTGTAAAGGAAGGGATTTTTTGGTGATGTTGAGAGAAAACTTTGGAGAATTCATCCTTGAAGAATTTTCAGAGGTCATCTTAAGTTTAATAACAAAGACTCGTGGACTAGGCAGATTTAACTGCTGAACCACGTAAAAATCTCGTTTGTATTATCGTATTTTTATTGGCCATTACTGATTATTGTTTTCGTGCTCTTCTTTCACTGTTGACGAAAAGCGGCGTCAACATGCACCAAATGGGAAATCAACATACAAAATAAACATTATCTAGTTATATATTGTTTCATCATCACCTTAATAATCTTAAAAATATTATAAAATCATAACTAGAATAGAAAATACAAACAAAAAATTACAAACATAACTAGGAAAATTTGGAGGAGAACCCCCAAATTATTTCTCCCAAAATACATAGAAAATGAACCAAAAAGAAGAAGATAAAGAGAATTGAGCAGTCTTGAAATATGGTAAGTGTGTAGTGTAACCTCTCCTCCCTAAAATGGTCTTCCAATCCCTTATTTATAGCAAAAAATGAAGTGTTAAAATAATCAATTTAGAATGATTAAATTAAATTTTAAATGAAGAATAATATGGCATAATTAGTGTATAAAGATGTCTTGAGTCATGTGAAGGTGAATTTTGAGGTGTAATGATGGATTTTGTAGTGAAATGTGTAGAAAAGTTGGGTAAAAATTGACATTTTTGGATATTGTGGGACAAAAAGACATTGTTGGGCTCAATAAAATTGGAGGCATGCATGGGTTTGGCAGCTGCTGACAAGCCTAGTAGCTAATGGACTCGCATGGGCCTGGGTTGGGATGCCCCGTGGAGCTGGGAAGGCTGCAGGGAGGAGTTGGACCTGGGAAGCTGCTAGGAGGCCCCTGTGAGGAGAATGGAGGTGGGCAGCTGGGCAGGCACGCAGGCGGGCCCATGGGCTGTCACGTGGGCTAGGATGGCTGGTGTGCGGCTCGAATGCTGGAGGTAGGGAGCAGGCGCGAGCCTTGGGGTTGGGAGCATCAGGCGAGCTGGCGTGGTGGGCCTAGTGGCTGCTGGGCTGAATGGGGCCATGGCTTGCTTTTCATAAATGCCACATTTTCTTTCTTTTTAAGCTTTTTTTTTCTTTTCTTGCTCTTCAAATATGCAACATACTTCATACAAAATAAACATATATTAAATTAAAACTAAATATTTCCAATAATAAAATATACAACATAAGTTCCATAAAAATACTAATTAAAACTTAATTTACTTTAACATTTAATCTCAATAAAAGTACATTTTTTTACTTCTAACTTAACAACACTAATTTCAAATAATTAAACTGCAACATATTACAATAAAATAACATAAAACACTCCAAAATCTATAAAATTGAAATAAACCTAATAAATTCAAAATTACTTAAAACCTTAATAAAATACTTAAAAACTCAAAGACTAAGCAACAATTAGCATAAAAAATGTGGAAAAATAACTATATTTTGAAGAGTTATTAAACCCCCAAACTTAAAGTTTTGCAAGTACTCAAGCAAATGAAAATTAAAATATACAAATTGTTTTTTTTATTTTTTTTATTGGTGATATCTTAAGTATTTCCTCAAGAATTGCACAAAGATAATAGTTCTAAAAAGAATTATGAATATAGATTAAGCTTATGTATTTAATCAAATAGTCAATCTTGTTTTCTAAAATATATTTTTAAGAGCAATTATTTTTTCATATAAACTTAAAAAAAAAAATTGAAGTGTTCTATTAAGAAAAATATATAAAAAAAATTTAGAAAACTTGACCCACTAATTAAAAACAAAACTTAAGAACTATTCGTATATTTATGAGAACTACAATTAAACTTAGTTAAGGTTTTTAGTTGAGAACTACAATCACCAATTTTTTTTAACATTTTATAACAAATGAAAAATACACATAAACAAAAAGAAAATCACTTTAAACAAAAATAAACACACGCACACACACTACCCCCAAACTTAAATGAAACATTGTCTTCAATGAGTAATAAAATGGAAAAAGTTAAGAACTAATCCCTTGGATGTATGGTTCCTTGATTTAACTCATTTGTTTGCTTTTTTTTTTTTTTTTTTGCCAAGAAGTTTTCTTCAAGCTTTTGAAAAACATGAAACAAAACACACAACAAAAGTGAAATATAAAATGAAACATGAAAAGTAAGGGTTGTCTCCCACAAAGCACTTTAGTTTATAGTCTTTAGCTCGACTATATATTTTTTTCTTCTAACCTACACCCAATCGATGGTGTTCATTTGTAGGTTGAGTTATGAGTTTGATGCAAATGTCATAAATAATAATTGATAACATCACACCTACACAAAAATTAGAAATATGTAATTTTGATGGAATATCAATGAAATGAGAAAATTGCACATCTATGTCACACTCGTTTTCATTTTGAGTATATATACAAATTTGTTCAATTATGGGTTCTTGAGATATAATTATATCTTTTTCATTTTCCCCATGAGTCTCAAAAATTATTTCATCCAACTCTTTTGTTTCATTTGGTAATTGGATGTCTATTACAAGTTCTTCAACAACTTCATTCTCTTTTTCACTTTCAATTTGACTGTTTGGATTGGGAATGGGTTGGTTGGGATGAACTTGTTTTTCCAACTCTATCATGAGAGTTGCAAGTTGCCCTATAAGTGTCTCAATTTTTGAGATTGACTGAGACTGGAATTGTAAGATTTGGTTGGTTGATTGCATGAACTATTGTAGGAAATCCTCTAAAGATGGGTTCATTTCTTTCTTGATGGGATATGATAGATCAAATTTGTCATGGCTTTGATTAGGCATGTCGAACTCATGACCTTGATTCATTGGAGATTGGGTATGACTCCATGGAAATTTTGGATTATAGGTGGGCGAAAATGGGATATCAAAGGATTCACCATAAGCATACATATCAGTGGTTTCTCTGTAATTTAAAGTTAATTGTGCACAATAGTTGTACTCAGAATTCCAACTATAGTTAAAATGATCTATATGGTAAAAAAGATCAATGACGACCTCAAGAAAACATTTTTTATATGGAAGATCGGTCAAGACTGCAACCATAGAGCATACTAAGAGTTTCAATAGAATATATATATATATTTCTTTCTTCTTTTTTGTTTAGCACAAATGCACAATAATATGATAGAAAACAAGAAAAAATAAGGTAAAGTCAATAAGGCTATCAAAGCTTAGGCAAGAATAGGGAGGCATATCATGCCATCAACCATAACAAAAATAATGTAAAAGCTAGGAGGCAAAATTGTCATCAACTAGTAAATAAGGTAAAAAAACTAGAAGACACAAGTGTCGTTAACTAACAAAAATGTAGCAAAAAGAAAAATATTACAATAAAAGTAAAATAAAAAAATTAAATTAATTAGGAGGCACAAGTGTCGTCAACTAAAAAAATATTAATAATAGAAAGCATAAGTATAAATAAATATATAAGTATTTTTTTTATGGGTGGTAGAACCATCCCGATTTTTTTATATTTTGTAGTATTTTTAGTACAAAAAATTAAAATATCTAGTAGAAGAATTCACTAACCTTGAGAAAAAGTTCATTTATTTTCTTGCAACTCCTCGGCAACGGCGCCAAAAACTTGATGGACCTAATATGGGTACGTTTTAAATATTTATAACTCGCAAGCGCACGAATCGTATATGGAGTATAGTGTTCGTGTAAGCACGAGGTCGAACCCAAATGAATTGACTAAAATAAAAAAGAAACTATTTTAAACCAAAATTAAATAAATTCTAACCTAGGTCCAAAAATTGATAAGAGTTAATGTCAAGAAAATAAAATAAGAGATTGAAAATAAAGCTATTTAAGAGAAGAAAAATAAACCAATTATGATTTGTAAATAAGTTATAAAAGAAAGATTATTAAGATACTAGAATCCACAAAATGTAAGTTTAACAATATTTATTAGTATATTGATTCCCAAATTTTAGTGATAGTTAAAATAAATCAAACTATCATTTTCCAAATAGATTTATAATTTAAGCACAAATTATTTCTAAAAGATAGGATTTTTCTTCACTTTTCAAAAAAATATAATTTCAAAGTATTTAATGTGAAACAAAAAAAATCAAATAACATTATTTACAAGGTAAACCATAATATTTTTGTTCTAAGAATTGGATGTGTACAATTTAATGACACATCTTAATCAAATAATATTATATTTTGCAAAATGAAGAACAAAGTGTAAATATCTTCCAACAATAAAAAATACAAGATATTAAAGATGAAAGAAGATATTTGAAGAAGAAAATCCATAGACTTTATTGCACCAAATGAGAAATCAACATACAAAATGAATATTATCTAGTTACATATTGTTTCATCATCACCTTAATAATCTTAAAAAGATTAAAAGCTCATAATTACTATAGAAAATACAAACATAATTAGGAAAATTTGGAGGAGAACCCCTAAATTGTTCCTCTAAAAATACATAGAACATTAACCAAAAAGAAGAAGATGATAAAGGGAATGGGAATGGGGTGGTCTTGAAATATGGTAAGTGTGTAGTGTAACCTCTCCTCCCTAAAATGGTCTTCCAATCCCTTATTTGTAGCCAAAAATAAAGTGTTAAAATAATCAATTTAAATTAATAAAATTGATTAAATTAAATTTTAAATGAAGAATAATATGGCATAATTAGTGTATAAAGATGTCTTGAGCCATGTGAAGGTGAACTTTGGGGTGTAATGATGGATTTTGTAGTGAAATATGTAGAAAATTTTGGTAAAAAAATGATATTTTTGGACATTGTGAGACAGGGAGACATTGTTGAGCTTAAGAAAATTGGAGGCATGCATGGGTTTGGCATCTGCTGATAGGCCTAGGAGCTAATGGGCTCGCGTGGGCCTGGGTTGGGATGGGTCGTGGAGCTGGGAAGGCTGCAGGGAGGCTTCAGGCCTGGGAAGCTGCTGGGAGGCCTGTGTGAGGAGAGTGGGAAGCTGGGCATGCAGTAGGCAGGCGGACCCGTGGGGTGTCGCATGCGCTCGGATGACCAATGTGCGGCTCGAATGCTGGAGGCACGGAGCAGGCGCGGGCCTTGGGGCTGGAAGCATCAGGTGGGCTGGCGTGGTGGGCCTGGTGGCTGCTGGGCTGAATGGAGCCAAGGCTTGCTTTTCAGAAACTCCACATTTTCTTTCTTTTAAAGCTTTCTTTCCTCTCTTGCTCTTCACAAAGGCAACATACTCCCTACAAAATAAACATAAATTAAATCAAAACTAAATAATTTTAATAATAAAATATATAACATAAGTTCCATGAAAATACTAATTAAAACTTGTTGACGTCGTTTTTCGTCAACAGTGAAAGAAGAGCACGTAAACAATAATCAGTAATGGCCAATAAGCATATGATAATGCACACGATTTTTTACGTGGTTCAGCAGTTAAATCTGCCTAGTCCACGAGTCTTTCTTATTAAGACTTAAGAATATCTCTGAAAATCCTTCAAGGATGAATTCTCCAGAGTTTTCCTCAAGCTCACCAAAGTTCTGCCCTTTACAATGGTACATGACATCTCTATTTATAGAGAAGTTTCCAGAATATTATCCCATATATGGGTAGTTACTCTTTCTATGCAAATAAATTAAATGGCATTAAATGCCTGTAATCCGACATAAAAGGAAACGTCCCCTGAAGATCAGGGGGCGTATAACTGATCAAATAATATCCCTTAATTGTAGGGGATTTACAGTAACAAATGTAAACCGCGTCTTGTTGTTGGTGATTCATTAGGATATCCAAAGTTATCATCCTATATCACCAAGGTCCTATTCTCTCCAGATTTCCTATTGACTTTCGAGCCATAACATCTCCCGAGGCCACATGACTTCGAGCTCGTACGCGCATCAGGCTCGGAGCCCTGATCCGAGGTTATCCCTGAGAACAGACGCACCTCGGGGCCTACCTATTGAGCTCATGAGGACTTCAAGGCTACCATCTTCGAAGTCGTCTCTACTTCGCCAGCTCATTGTTTATATCTCGAATCATATTCCAGACTTTACAAGTTCATCCATTATGAATCCAGATTTCAAGGTCACAATTTTCATGGCTCGAAATCTGGGTATAACATCTTGCCCCCTCAAAAGTATTCGTTCGAATCCTATGAGAAGGAAACTTTTGAAGAACTTTCTTCGGGAACCGTACCATCACATACTTGATAATGGACACATGTCAGTTGGGTATTGCCCATTCAGGGTACTCGAGTACCTTGGAAATCTGCCCACGATCATTCATCTGCCACCTTTTTGGTACCATCATGTCATCAATCCCTGACGGTTGGATTTTATGAGGATTCTGGCCAATGGCCCAGATTAATCCTTTTTATTACTTTTTTCCCTCTATATATATAAGGTCTTCTTCTTCCTCTTATTTTACACTCATGAGAAACAAAAGAGAAGGGACGAAACCAGAGACCATCCCAGAGAACTTCTTGCTTGTGCATGTTCTCTCAGCCGAAAAAACAAAGGACCTCTAGTTTGTTCGAGATCGTGAGCTCATATCTGCAGCCTCTCCTTCAGTCAACGATTTCTTTGCAATCGCCATTATTGTGTAAGTGTCCAATTTTTATTTTCCCTTATACCCGTTTCTGTTCATATTGTTCTTGTTATTTCTGTGAATGTACTAGTTTATTTTCTTAGTATGATACGTTAGGGAATTTTTGACCGATAGGTTTTCACGTTTAAGTCTCCATACTGGGTTTACATCACTGGTTCCATACCCAGTTTTGGTGTTTGAGCAAGATCTCTTTTTTCTGTGTTTTAAAATTTTAAAAGACATTTCTTGTACACCAAGATATCGGGTATAAAACCTTGGCTTTGAAGAATGCACGATACCCAAGATTACCTTTTCTGGATATCCGCCACTCTTTTTTCCCCTGATTTTCGGGATTTTCAAAAAAAAATTGTCCACTCCCCTCCTTTTTCTCGTGGAATACACGTTCTGACTCTTTAATAAGGGTCTTAGTTTTGAACTCGCTTCGTTCTTAAGCTCCGAGCTTGTCCTGTCAAGCTCGTAACCTTTGAACTCTTGCATGCATGGCCCTCACCATTTTTTCTTTCTCGCTAGATGTCATAGAATCTGGAAAGACGGTGGGGGTCGTTGCTGGCAATCCCTTACTCGCCAAAAACCCCGAGCCCGGAGTTGCTGTTTGCTTGGAATCAACGTTGAATTCGTGAGTACAACCTCGCGCGCGAGCAGGAGGATATTCGAGCTCATTATCGCCGCCAAATAGACGAGGTCATAGAGAAGAAAAGGACGATCCTTCAAGAGGCTATTTATCCAGAATCCAACTCAGGGCCCAGGCCGATCCCACTTGACCCTAAATTGACAGTGACCGTTGCGTACAGCCCGGGAGAGCTCCAATTTTCACTCATGGGGGAGCCTTCTACCTTGCAACCGAGGAGAGACATCTTCGAGGCCGAGCATTATTGGATCTCGGTTACCTCAACAAATCAGATAATTGATATTCAGGCCTTCCACGGCCTCAAGTTGTCAAGCTCCTTGAGGTGTCGAGCTCCGACCGCTAGCGAACGGAGCTGCTATGCCCCTGGGAACCCTGACAACAGGCTGAGGTACGCGGCATGGAGTCAGGAACACATGAAGGTAGGAGCGCTATTGCCTTTGAAGTATTTTTTCAAGGACTTCACGGATTTTGTTGGGTTGGCTCCGTTCCAGCTCAACACCAATTCTTACAGGGTTCTGTCTGCCCTGAGGTCACTATACCATGAGCTGAAGTGGGAAGGACCTTCGCCACAAGAGATTTTGTATCTCTTCTGTCTGAAAAGTAACCCCTCCCGAGCTCGGGGAGGAGATGTTTACTACCTTTCGAGCTATCCCAAAGAGAAAAAGGTGTTTGAGGATCTCCCTAATCATCCACCTGATTTCAAAAAAGCCTTCTTCTGGACAGATGGCCAGTCCCCGTCTCGATGCTACTCATTCAGGCGGATTCGTAAGTATTCCAACCTTCTTTATCTCTGTGCTCGGGTTCTTATTTGTAGGTTCATACTTAGTTGCAATGTGTCTTATTTTCCAGCCAATTTTCTCCGCCCTATACCCGACGACGCCATGAAGGAGCATAGAGAGACTCTGCTCCAACTCCCTTACGGCCGGAGGTCTCTCTCGTACCTCTTACACGAGAGCAAGCTCCGAGCTTGCGGGCTTTTGGGAGATGGAAAATCCACCTCAGACTGGTCCAACAACAAGTATGATCATTGGGAGCAGGTGCCTCTGCCCACAGGCATCCTCCCTCCGAGGAGAGAGGTGAGGCCTCCACCTCCAGCTCGCCGAAGAAGTCCGCCCTCGAGGAATGAGGCTAATGATGAAGCCTCAAGCTCAGACTCGGATGAAGAAGGTAAAGTCATCCTTAGCTCGAGAATGTGGTCCCCCACTTTATTAAAACATAAACCCGATAGGTTAGTTTTAGGCCCGGATGATAGATACCACTTCTACATATGGACTCGGGTAGACGACCGAGTTCATAGGTTTGATAGTTGACTCGGAAGTATGACACCATGTACAGTCTAAACGAGGTGTGGAACGGGATAGCCGTCTAATATGGGACCAATGATTATAGGGACCTTTCTAGGTTGACACCCACCTATAGGGAAGGTACTCCCCCCGCCTCCTCTGAAGATGGGGGAATTTCGTGGTCCCCGAGCTCTAGTTCGGGGGAGAGTTCCAGTTAGGTCCTTCTTTACTTGGTTTTTTTTTTTCAAGTTTATTAGCATGATGTCTAACCTCGATTGGAACTGTGCAGGTGCCAGGGATCCCGACCTTGACGTAGTGCTCTTTAGTGATGAGGGAGCTGGAGCTCAGAAGAGTAAACGCCTGAGAGCTTCGCGGAGGTCCGACCGACCATCCAAGGTCCCCAGACGCTCCGAGAAGACCCCAACGGCTCAGGCTACTGCGAGCACAACTGAGGAGCCGATCGTCCAGGTTGATGCATCTGGTTCAACCGCTCCCATCTTGCTTCCTCCAACCGATACTCAAATAACAGTCGGTCGGCCTCCGAAGAAGCCTTCCGTATCCAAGGTCCTACTGCCGACGGCTCGACCTCATGTTGAGGAGTTCGTGCTTGACGGTGTTGCTGGGACCCAAGGGGCTGTACTTAGCTCGGACGTCCTCTCTCGAGTGGGTCAGAGTTTTTAAGGCTTCGGCGCCGACCATTGGGACCTTGTGCACAAGGCCTCAGACTGTAATACTCTTTATGATAAGAGTATTGAACTTACTTCCGCGGCAACCTTCGCAACTCTCCTTTAATTGTTTGTGTCCCAGCTCGTGATCTAATTCATTCTTTGTATTTCAGGCCCTTGTCGTTTCAGCATAGCTTAATTATAAGCTTACCAATGAGATGCACACGAGCATGTCTCTAGCCCAAGAGTCGAGGGATCTCCAACTTAAGATGACTGATGAACTCAAGGACTCGAAGATCGAACTCGAGAATGTGAAGACCCGTCTCGCGGAGTTGGAGAAGACGAAAGTCGAGCTTGAACAGGCGAAGACTCATCTTGCTGAGCTGGATAAGGCTAATGCTAAGCTCGAAGAGGAGAAAGCTGCTACTTTCGACATCATGGAAAGCGAGAAGGCCCGCCTCCTGAACGAGTTCAAAGAGCAGAAGGAGAAGGTGGTTGACCAGGCCATGTACAAAATTTGGGTTGACAATGCCGACCTCGATACCAGCTTCCTGGGTCCTCTCGAGGCCAAGTATGTAGAGCGGTGGAGTGCCCGTCTTGAGGCGAGTGAAGCCGCCCGAGAGGCTGCTCAGAAGGATAGTCATGCTATTCGTCCTGGGGGGTCTAGTGTCGTTGACGCTGGAAAAGCCAAGGGAACTGCTCCTTCCTGATCCTCACCTCAGGGCTGCGTCCCTTTATTCTTTGTAACTATTTTAATTTATGCCCGTAGGGCTGATACAATTTCTTTTTATATTAACTTATATATGCTTTACATTTCCTGGCTCGAAATATTTTGCATATTTTATATTAATGAGTTGTTTATGTTTATTTCTTCATACAAACATAGTTTGGATTTAGGCTCGAAACTCGATGCATTCACGCATAGTTTGTTCGAATTATCCACTTCCGATCTCGTTATTCATCAAAGTCGGATATTACTTTAACCACGAACTCGAAAGTACTTGTATGGTGTGTAATATAAATGGTTTAGTTATATCCTATTGCTTAGTTACTTTTCCTCGTCCTCGGTTATTTCTCCGAAGTTATGAGTTCGAAACTATTTTCCCATAAGATATTCTAGCCTCGATCTCGACTTATCTCGAAGTAGGTTTAAATCCCAACTCGTCGATTAGTTTTAGCTAGTTTGTTCCAAACCTATTAAGTTTGCACATCTGGTTAAATCCAAACGTTATTATCTTTTGGTAATTTGGTTGTCCAAACTATTTAAGCTTGCGTATCTTGTTGCATCCAAATACTTTTATGTTTTTGATAGTTCGGTTATGTCCAAACTATCTAAGCTCGCGTATCTGGTTATATCCAAATACTTTTGTTTTTGATAATTCGGTTATATCCAAACTATCTAAGCTCGTGTATCTGGTTATATCCAAATACTTTTATGTTTTTCATGTATGTTATTTTATTTTTTAAGCTGATGGTATATGTACCCATGATGCCCCCTTAATATCCTATGAGTGTGACCATAGGTTATTAAATTAAGAGAGATTGCAAAAATAAAAAGAGATAACATAATGAACGAAATAGATCCTTAGTTAATGGAATTCGAAAATAGACAAATTAGTACAGATAATCAATCATGGTTACAAGCAACACACTTCCTATACTACTGATAGTAAGGTCTAAGGTGTTCGCCATTCCATGCTCGCGGTACCAGACTCCCGTCCAATCTTGCAAGTTTGTACACACCAGACCGGATGACTGACTCTATTTGGTATGGTCCTTCCCAATTCGGCCCGAGTACACCAGCTGCTGGATCTCGTGTCGCCAAGAATACGCGTCTTAACACCAGATCTCCCACACCGAATTTTCAATCTCGAACCCTCTTATTGAAATACCTGGTAGCTCGTTGCTGGTAGGCAGCGTTCCTTAGCTGAGCCTCGTTTCTTTTTTCTTCAATCAAGTCTAAGGTTTCTTCGAGATGAGTGTGGTTTGAGTCTTGGTCGTAAATTTGAGTTTGGACTGTTGGAATTTCGACCTCAGTAGGCAACATAGCCTCACATCCATATGCTAGAGAGAACGGGGTATGTCCCATTGATGTTCGAGCAGTGGTCCTATAACCCCATAGGACTTAGCGCAATTCTTCGGGCCAACATCCCTTCGCTTCCTCCAACTTTTTCTTTAATGAACTCTTGAGAGTTTTGTTTACAGCCTCAACCTGGCCATTTGCCTGAGGATGAGCCACTGACAAAAAAATCTTTATTATTCCATTCTGTTCACAAAAGTTGGTAAACAAGTCGCTATCGAACTGGGTTCCGTTGTCGGAGAAAATCTTCCTCGACACCCCATATCGGCATACAATGTTCTTTACCACGAAGTCAAGGACTTTTTGGAAGTTATTGTTGCCAACAGTTCAGCTTCCGTCCACTTTGTGAAGTAATCCACCGCATATTTTACACCACCTTTGCCAGTTGGGAGAGAGCCAATGAGGTCGATTCCCCATACTGCGAATGGCCAAGGGGATGTCAACATGGTCAGCTCGGATGGTGGAGCTCGAGGAATCATGGCAAATTTCTGGCATTTGTCGCATTTCTTTACATATTCGAAAGAATCTGACTTAATGGTGGGCCAAAAATATCCTTGGCGTATGATTTTCTTGGACAGGCTATGCCCCCCAGTATGGTCTCCACAGAACCCTTCGTTAATTTCTTCGATGATCATCTTGGCTTCGGGTGGAGTTACGCACCGTAGTAATGGCATGGAATACCCCCTTCTATATAGCTTTCTGTCCATCATGGTGTATCGGGGAAGCTGATACATTAACTTTCGAGCCTGGTTCTGGTCTTTTGGAAGGACATCGGTCTCGAGATATTCCACTATCGGGGTCATCCACGTTGGCTCGGACACAATCATACATACGTCTTCCTCCTCCGGCTCGTTAATGCTAGGTGTCAAGAGGTGTTCTATGGGGACAACGTTTAGTTCATCATTCTCAGCGGAGGTAGCAAGCCGAGCTAAAGCATCTGCATTTGAGTTCCGGTCTCGGGGAACCTGTTCGATTGCATAAAATTCGAAACACTCTAATGCAGATTTTGCCTTCTCTAAGTAAGCTGCCATCCTCATGCCACGAGCCTGGTATTCTCCCAAGATTTGATTAACCACGAGCTGGGAGTCACTGTAGCAATGTATAGCTCTGGCTTTGAGCTCTTTTGCTATACGAAGTCCCGCGATTAAAGCCTCGTATTCGGCCTCATTATTCGACGCTTTGAAGCCAAATCTTAAGGCAGAATGAAATCTGCTCCCTACGGGGGTAACCAAAATGACCCCTGCCCCCGCTCCATTTTCATTTGATGAGTCGTCGACGTAAAGTTTCCACAGCTCGTGGGTCGGGGTTATCACCTCGTCGTGGGCTATGCCAGTACATTCCACTATAAAGTTAGCCAAAGCCTGAGCCCTAATTGTCATCCTCGGGTGGTAGGTGATCTCGAACTGCCCAAGCTCAACCGCCCATTTAAGAAGTCGACGTGAAGCCTCCGGTTTGGACAAGACTTGTCGAAGTGGTTGATCAGTCAACACATGGATGGGATGCGCCTGAAAGTAGGGGTGAAGTTTACGAGATGAATGTATTAAGCTGAGTGCCAGCTTTTCCATCGAGGGGTATCTCGATTCTACCCCCAGTAACCTTTTACTGATGTAATAAACAGGTCTCTATACCTTCTCTTCTTCCCGTACGAGTACTGCGCTTATCGCGTGTTCGGTGGTGGAAAGGTATAGGTACAGTACTTCTCCCGTAACAGGTTTTGACAGGATGGGTGGTTCTGCAAGGTGCTTTTTGAGCTCCTGAAAGGCCAGCTCGCACTCCTCCGTCCATTCAAATTTCTTACCTCCCCTCAATAGGTTGAAAAATGGAAGACCACGGTCCGTAGATTTCGAGATGAATCTGCTTAGGGCTGCCATCCTACCAGTCAAACTTTGGACATCTTTGTGTCTTTGAGGTGAGGGCATGTCAATTAAGGCCTGGATCTTGTCGGGGTTGGCCTCGGTTCCACGAGAGTTCACGATAAAGCCCAGAAATTTTCCTGAAGATACCCCAAAAGTGCACTTCTGAGGATTCAGTTTCATGT
This sequence comes from Humulus lupulus, assembly GCF_963169125.1. Lineage (NCBI taxonomy): Eukaryota > Viridiplantae > Streptophyta > Magnoliopsida > Rosales > Cannabaceae > Humulus > Humulus lupulus. Next base: position 43,190,050 of record NC_084802.1, read on the forward strand.
TATACTTTCGGAGCACGCCAAAGCACTCTTCGAGGTCATCAACATGGTTATTGTTAAGTTGAGATTTGACAAGCATGTCGTCAACATAAACCTCCATGTTGTTGCCTATCTAATCTGAAAACATCATGTTTACGAGTCGCTGGTATGTGGCCCCAGCATTTTTGAGCCCGAATGGCATGACATTGTAACAGTATAGCCCCTTATCCGTTATGAAGCTTGTATGTTCTTGGTCGGGGGCATGCATGGGAATCTGGTTATATCCAGAATAGGCATCCATGAAGGACATCAGGCCATGCCCCGCCGTGCCATCCACGAGCTGGTCAATCCTTGGTAACGGAAAACAGTCTTTCGGGCAAGCTTTGTTGAGGTCTGAATAGTCAATACAGGTCCGCCACGTCCCATTGGGTTTTGGGACCAACACCGGATTGGCTACCCAGTTAGGGTAAAAGTCATCCCTAATGAATCAGTTTGCCTTCAACCTGTCAACCTCCTCCTTTAGTGCCTTCTTTCTGTCTTCGTCCAGTTGTCTTCGCTTTTGTTGCTTCGGAGGGAAGCTTTTGTCTATATTCAGCGCGTGGCTAGCTATATTCGGACTTATTCCCACAATGTCTGAATGTGACCATACAAAGACATCCTGGTTTTTCTTTAAAAAGATAATTAGTTGCTATTTTGTCTCTTCCTGGAGGTGTTTTCCAATCTTCACCTTTTTCATGGGATTGGTTTCTTCGAGCTGAATTTCTTCGAGCTCTTCCAAGGGTTCGAGGTCAGCTTTTCCTCAACCCTTCATTCGATCTCTTCATCAATCTCTAAGACCGTTTCGTCTTTGTTTTGAATGATGGCGAGCGCTTGTGCGCTCTTCTGTTTCTTTCCTCTGCTGTAGCATTCCCTCCCAGCTAATTGATCTCCCTTTAATGTTCCAACGCCGCTAGGGGTCGGGAACTTAAGGGCCAGATTCCTTACCGATGAGACTGCCCCCAGCCCAACCAGGGCGGGTCTCCCGAGCAGAACATTGTAGGCTAAAGGTAGATCCACTACCACGAATTCCATCATCTTAGTTGTCGAGACTGGATAGTCTCCTAAGGTTACGGGGAGCTCGATGGAGCCCATACAGGCGGTTCCTTCTCCTGAAAAGCCGTATAAAGTAGTTGCACATGCTTTCAGGTCACAAAGGGAGAGTCCCATCTTCTCAAGGGTTTCTTTATAGAGGATGTTAACTGAGCTCCCATTGTCTATAAGAACTCGGTGGACCCTCTTATTTGCGAGCTGGAGAGTGATGACCAGCGGATCATGGTGAGGAAACTGAACATGGGACGCGTCTTCCTCAGTAAAAGTGATTGGTTGGGATTCAATCCTCTGAATTTTTGGAGCTCTAGGTTCGGGTTCGTAGGGAGACCCGTCCCCGGTCTTCAGCTCGTTAACATATCTCTTTTGGGCATTTCTGGCCGTTCTTGCGGGGTGAGGCCCTCCCAAGATGGTTATCACATCCTCTCCATCAATCGGCGGGGGCCTATCCTCTTCCCGAGTTCGGGAATTATTGTTTGGTACGGGCGACGATGCGGCAACTTTCTGTTTCGCGGTCGCCTGATTAGTACTCTAGTTCTTGACATATTGTCTAAAGTAACCTCTCGAGATCAACCCTTCGATCTCGTCTTTCAGCTGTCGACATTCATCGGTAGTATGTCCGGTGTCCCTGTGAAATCGGCAATACTTGCTTGAATCCCTCTTGGACTTCTGATTTCTCATCGGGTCCAGACGCCTAAAGGGGACCTGGTTTTCATTAGCCAGGTATGTGTTCTCCCGAGACTCGTTGAGCTCGGTGTACACTCTATACACAGAGAAATATCTCTCCCCCTTCTTTTTCTTTCCTCCTTCGGCCTCGGGGTTACTTCCTTCATTCTTTTTTCTCTTGGAAGGGTTTTCCATGGCAGGCTTCGAAGCTACCGGGTCCGCCGAGGTTGAGGCAGAGTTTACGTTTATCGTTGTAGTTTCGGGCTGGGAAGTCACATTAAGTGTCGACCTCGATTCCTCTACATTGACAAACCTCTGCGCTCGTCTATTAAATTCGGTTAGGGACCTCACCGATTTTCTTTGCATATCGTCCTAGAGGGCGCTTCCTGGCATTACTTCGGCCTGGACAGCCATTAAGTGTCCACTGTCATGCACATTCCGAGCTCGGGCAACTTCCAAGTTAAACCTTGTAAGGTAACTTTTTAATGTCTTGCCTGGTTGTTGTCGAACATTAGTTAGGGTTGACGCCTCAGGTCGAACCCCCATCATGGCTTTGAACTGTTTTTTGAAGTCTTTAGACAGCTGCTCCCAAGAGGTTATTGAATGTCTCTTATATTTTTCGAACCAGCTTTTAGCTGGTCCTGTTAATGATGCTGGAAATAACATGCATCTGAGCTCGTAACCCATGTTATTGGCTCTTATTATGGTGTTGAACGTACTCAGATGACTATATGGGTCGGTTTTTCCCTCGAACGTCGGGACGTGAGGGATCCGAAACCCTTGTGGAAATGGGGTGTTTGAAATATGGGGAGCAAACGGTTTAAGCTCCTCATCAGAATCTTCATATCGATCATGCTCTTGCTCGTTTTTCAAAAGCCTGAATGCCTTTTCCAGCTGATCGATTCTTTCTTGGACTGGGTCCGCGAGAGGCAAAGTTTGGAATCGGTTGTCGTCGATCACAATTCAAGGCTCGCGTCTCTGTAAAGGATCTTTACGCCTATTCAAGCGATCCCTCAGGTCCAGATTTATCGGGTCAACATTACCCCGACTCTGATTCAGGTGTTCTCGCGGGTCGGGGCAATTTTTGCGGCTTTCAGTATTCTTACGACCTCGATCATGCTTCTAGACAAACCTGGTGTCTCCAGAATCATCGCTGGTAAAACTCGTCGCATAGTTATTTCGAGTTGGATTTCTTCCATGCTGCCTCGTCTCCGCCGTACGAGACCGGGATGTTTTACTTCTTTCTGATGGGGCGCCTCTCTGTTCTTGGAAAGCCTCCCCGATTCCTTGTCTCTCTCCCGCACGCCTTTCTCCCTGATCTCGAAGTGGTTGAGCATTCCTGCGAGTGGCGAAGGATATCTTATTGGTGATGGAGGGAACCGTATCGGCGACGGTGGCTGCCACCCATTTCGTGGCCTAGACGGTTTGGAGTTTGCCCAAGATGGGTTGGTTACGTGTGGTGCATTCCTAGGGGCTTGAGTCCGAGCCTCTGCAGGGGCTCGGTTGTTCTCAGTTCCCCCAGGTGCTTCCACAGGTGGATTAACCGGGGCCCTAGCCCGAGTTCTCCTCTGGGTTCTAGGCGGAGCGGATGGCTCTGCGGGTGCCGGAGGTTGAGCCGGCCTCCTTGTGGCAGCATCTTTCCGTGGACGCCCACGGGGTCTACGGGGAGGAACGTGTACGTCCCTTGGAGGAGGGGCTTGGTTTTCACGCGGAGGTGGGGGCTAAGCCACCTACGCCTCTACGGCTATCCTTGCCAACTCCTCATTCTATTTGTTGCCCTCCGCCAACTGCTGTTTCAGTTGCCGATTCTTCAGTTCCACAATAGTAACATATCGCTCAGGGTTGTAGTACATATCCTCATCTCTTGGTGGAGGAGGTGGTCCCCTAGAATTGGAGGATCCACTCCTTTCTTCGACATCTGGGTTTTCCATCGGCTGTTTCCCAGGACGTCTTGGATAATTCTCTTCAGGTGTATTCTGATTATTAGTGGCCATGACTTTTTAAGGAATGAATGCTTAAGGCTCTCAATGAAAGCACCAAACTATTGACGCCGTTTTTCGTCAACAGTGAAAGAAGAGCACGTAAACAATAATCAGTAATGCCAATAAACATATGATAATGCACACGATTTTTTACGTGGTTCAGCAGTTAAATCTGCCTAGTCCACGAGTCTTTCTTATTAAGACTTAAGAATATCTCTGAAAATCCTTCAAGGATGAATTCTCTAGAATTTTCCTCAAGCTCACCAAAGTTCCACCCTTTACAATGGTACATGACCTCTCTATTTATAGAGAAGATTCCAGAATACTATCCCACATATTTTGGGTAGTTACTCTTTCTATGCAAATAAATTAAATGGCATTAAATGCCTGTAATCCGACATAAAAGGAAACGTCCCCTGAAGACCAGGGGGCGTATAACTGATCAAATAATATCCCTTAATTGTAGGGGATTTACAGTAATAAATGTAGACCGTGTCTTGTTGTTGGTGATTCATTAGGATATCCAAAGTTATCATCCTATATCACCAGGGTCCTATTCTCTCCAGATTTCCTATTGACTTTCGAGCCATAACATCTCCCGAGGCCACATGACTCCGAGCTCGTACGCGCATCAGGCTCGGAACCCTGATCCGAGGTTATCCCTGAGAACAGACGCACCTTGGGGCCTACCTATCGAGCTCATGAGGACTTCGAGGCTACCATCTTCGAAGTCGTCTCTGCTTCGCCAGCTCATTGTTTATATTTCGAATCATATTCCAAACTTTACGAGTTCATCCATTATGAATCCAGATTTCGAGGTCACAATTTTCATGGCTCGAAATCTGGGTATAACAAAACTTAATTTACTTTAACTTTAATCTCAATAAAAGAGCATTTTTTTACTTCTAACTTAACAAGACTAATTTCAAATAATTAAACTACAACATATTACAATAACATAACTATAAAAACACACCAAAATCTATAAAATTAAAATATACCTAATAAATTCAAAATTACTAAAAAACTCAAAGACTAAGCAACAATTAGCATAAAAATGTGGTAAAATAACTATATTTTGTAGAGTTGTCAGGAATCTAAAAGTGTCATTGGAAGATGGAAGCTCTCCAAACCTGATAGTGTACCATAGAGATGTCAAAACAAAACTCATGTATCTACATTCTTCCTACCTAGTTCATTTATATATATGTATGTATATGCACCTATTTGATGTAGAGACTCTAGAGAAACATTGAGTTTATATAGTACATATATTATATGTCAACAAATGTATTTATATATAGAACACATCTCCAAATAATTAGCTTTCCATTTCTTCTGTTTTATGACAATGTTTGTTGTAATGTGCAAGTCATTTCAACATTGTTTTGATTTTACCTTGTTTGTGTGCTTTTCTGTTTATCCCAATTGTTTACTGCCAGCTTTACTCCTTATTTCTTTATATAAATGTTGTTTAATGTGTTGATAAAGGAAATGGTCGAATGCTTATACAAATTTCTACATTTACATATATGGTTGTTTTTTTTTATTTATGTATGTCAATAATAATGTTTCTTTGAATAGGATTACGCTTTCCATTAATTATCTAAGGTCAACAACTACACTCTCAAGGAGTTATATGTATCTAAAAATGAAGTTCTTAAGATAGAAGAGGTAGATCAGACCACTTTCATGAATTGCATATTCTTGAACTTGATTCCAACATATTATGGGTAAGCTTTTTGGTTACTTAAATATCATTCAAACTCTATGTCACTGTGTTATTTTGTATGTTAATATTGTTGAGTAATTGTTTTAAAGGGGTTGTTTAGGTCTAAACGTTTTGGTAGTTAATTCAAGTGATTGAATATTTGGAAATTTGAAAATTTTTACAAGAGTTGTGGCTGGAGAGGAATTATATCAAGGTAATTAATTTATGGGGCCTGAAATGTATCATGAAGATTATCTTGCTAAGCAATCAATAAAATTTTAGGAATCATATCAAGGTAATTAATTTAGTTGGATTGGTTTTACAATACCTTCATGTTTAGTTTGTGTTTTTAGGATTTGTTGTCACAATGGATTCAGAGATGAATTTGAAGGTATTATTTTGTGCAATAGATAACTAGTTACCTTCATGTTCTGATATGTGTGTATATTTCTGAGTTTATTATGATAACCGGTTACCTATGTTACTAAAATTATAGTTATTTCTTCTTCTTCATTTTTTAATGAAGTATTCTTCTTCTTTTTCATCAATGCTTTTTTTTTTAAATAATAATTTATAATTGCTTATGAGATAAGTTCAGGTCTTTTTCTTTCCTTCAAATTTGATGTTTCTTTTCATATTTAATATAAGTAATCTGTCACCCTCTCACTACAAAAAACAAGGTCTATACCGAGAACAAATGTCATTGGTATAAGCCTAAATGTTCTCAGTAGAGCTTATACCGAGAACATGTCGTCGGCAGTAAGTCCTCGGTACAGCCGCGTCAGTAGAGGTAAACTTCTACCGATGACAATCAACATGTTCTCGGTATAGGTTGTACCGAGGACAATGTCATCGGTATAGAGTGAAAAATGTCCTCGGCACAACCAACCCAAATTTGTCATCTTAATGGGATATACCGAGGACAATGTCCTCGATATAGACTAAACCGGAATTTTTTTTATACTTGTAATGTTTATTCACTTATTTATTTATTTTGAATTAAATATAAAACAATAGAATAAAATTAAAACACCTATATTAAACATACAAATAAAAACATAAGAGTATGTTTGCTGAATCAAAATAAAGAATTGTCTTAAACATGATAATGTAATAGTCCATTGTAATAAAATTCATACATAAGTCCTACTGAGTCGGTGCTCCAACATCGGGATCATCGGGTGGTGGTGGGGCACATTGAGATCCCGGGGTGATACAATGAGTCCGGACATGCTCCTCTAATTGTCGAAGACGCTCTCTCATCTTAGACATCTCTTCATCTCTAGTTTGTGAAGGACGAAAATCAAATGGAGTTCGGTCCCTTACACTACAACAAAAATAACCCGAAAAGTCGCCCCTGATTAGTCGCCCGTAGAAAAATGTCCCTGAAGGGTACATTAGGGGCGACTCTAAGGGTCGCCCCTAAAACTTGAAATGTAGCCTCAAAAATTTGAAAATTTTGAATTATTTTTGTCGATATGTCGCCCCTAATACTTAATTATTAGGGGCGACGTGTTGCCCCTAATACTATAATATGTCGCCCCAAATGGTTGCACGTGGCATATTACCAGGGGCGACAGTGTCGCCCCTAATACTGTTTTATTTATAAAAAAAATAATAAAATTAATTAATTAAATACAATTTTAATTAATTATTTATCGAAATTATTATTTAAAATTTAAATAATTGAAAACAAATATATTAAAAATAAAAATATTATATTAAATATTCAAATTAGTTTATTAAAATAACAATTGTACATATTCATAATACATTAACATAGCAAATATTCATATTGTTCATAAAATTTAACAATAATTAATAATAAAATAAACCTAGTCTCCTAAATCAGCTGCCTCGTCCTCCTCCCTATTTTCTTCTTGTTGTGGTTGTTGCGGTGGTTGTGGTTGTGATTGCTGCGGTGGCGGCATCGGCCAAGGATATTGGGGAGGTAATGTGGACGATCCAGCTCCATATATGTAGGGATATGACGGCTGGGAGGACGGTGGAATCGGCCACGGATAAGGAGTTGCTCCGTACATATATGGAGGTACCATATGTTGAGATGGCGCTGCCCCGTACATAGAAGGATGAGTTGGAGCTGGAGGTTGAGAAGATGAAGCCCTAGAAATATTGTCACTATCAGGCACAGGCGACATCTGAACGTTTGGTGGACGAAATGAAGGTACAAAAAATTGAGTTAAGAAATTAACTTGATCAGTCAATTTCTGTAGATTATTCTCCAAATTTTCTATATATTCTCTTGAATGATGAGGAGGAACTTGAGACTCGCTGAAGTGAGAGTGTTGGGTAGATGATGACCCCGACCCCGACCCCGACCTCGACCCCGACCCCTTCAATTTGCGGCCCACTCCTCGCACATGTCCACGTCTTTGGCCTAATACTTTTTGTAGCACCTCCACCTGATCAACTGATGACGGACTATCATTATTAGAAGCATCAGTGGATGTTTGCTGAGTTTGTAACTCAAAATCAGCCTTCAGTTTTTCCTGTTTTCAAAAAATGTTAGACACTAACATTAAATATAACTTTATTAATATTAAAAAATATAATTCAAACTTACATAATCTTGGCGAGCATCATCGTTCACGAAATCAATTGTTGCTTTCTTCCAATGATAATCCTTCCATCACTCAATGAGGTCCGGGTTCGTCTAAAAAATATAACCCAAATGTTAGAGAACATATAATTTAAAAGAACATAATTTTGATAATATTTTATCTTTTACTTACTTTTTCAAAACGAACGGCTGCCAGCGATTTTGTACCCTGCGTTGTAGAATACTTTTGTTTCTTCCGATTTTCCTTATTCTTTATGGAGCGCGCAATAAATTGTGGACTTGTAAATAACTGACAGATCTGCTTCCACTCCTCATTGTTAACATCATTGGTTGGGTTGTTTAGAACCTTATCCCAATCCTCCGGTCCATTGTAGTGTTTCTCAAAGTGTTCGTGTCTTAGTGTTTTCCTATTACGGTATCGGTCTTTCATCTCTCGATCGATACCATCTAAACACTTTAAGAAATCCTCACGGCCCACTATTTGATAATAGTACTAAATTGAAAATTAAACATATTAATAATATATGTACTGTATTAAAGACAAATTTTTAAAAAATATATTTAATACTATTTTTACCTGAATTATGCCAAGGACCTGATCCTTGTATTGTTTAGGCACTAATTCTCATGAACCGTAATGTCCGGGAACTTTCATTTTAATTTGGGTTCCCACAAGGCGGACAAAAGCAGTGTGCTCGCCCCCAACAACCTTGTACGTTCGTGGGCAAAACATTACTTCCAGTGGTTTTCCATTTTTACGCCGCCTCTCCTCTAGATCTTTTCCAATAGCTGCGCCACGACCATTTTTCTTAGTTGGGATTCCTGTATTTTTTTTTATTAATAATACATAGAATATTAGTATATACATGATAAACATATGTGAGTAAATAAAATAACAAAAAAATTACCTGACTCGCATGTAGTCGGGATCCTAGTAGGATCCGGTGGAGGATCACCGCCAGCGTCTCCACCGTGAGCTCTAGCCACATCTGCTGACATCTACTAACACGACAGTAATTTAACCTATCTATTTTAATATTTAATTATTATTTATAATTAATTTATTGAGTATTATTTCAATTGATTAGGTAATTTGAAACATGCTATTTGGAAACGAACTTTTTATTTCTCAATATGTATAATACATTGAACACTAGATACAAAACTAAGTAGAATAGTCACTATCCTCACTAATTACATCATCTATCGGGCACACATCATCAGTATTATCATCACTAAGGTCGACAATTAATCCATCCTCATCTTCTGCTTCTTCTACACTGTCTGCCATATCATCTTCATTGTCATTAATAAATCCATCATCTTCTTGAACAACTAAAGAAGGTCGATGGGCCTTGTTGACTTGAGTCGCTGGTACATCAGATTGCTGAACAACCAACTCTCCGAGATCCACAGTCAAAACAAAATTCGATGAGTTGGTGTCATGTACAACATCAACATCAGCAATCATATCTGAAGCATTTGGAAAGTCCCAAACTTGCCGATGATTCACTTCTTGGACAACTTTCCAATCTTGTCCTCTAACGAGATCATCGATGTAGAATACTTGTTTTGCTTGACTAGCTAGTATGAACGGTTCATCTTTATACCATTCACCGCTAACATTGATACTAGTAATATTATTTACAGTGATGGTTTTCTTTTTTTTCGGATCTGTATTGAACCACTTACATCGAAATAATACCACCGAATAAGAACTAGTAAAAGACAGCTGGAGTATTTCTTCAAGTTGCCCGTAATAGTTAAAACCTTCTGTTCCAGCAACACACACTCCACTATTTTGTGTAATTCGATTCTAATCTCGATTGTATGAAACAAATCGAACTCTGTTCACTATACATGCTTGGTAGGAGTAAGCCAATAGATCTGACCCAGATGCTAAAGCTAGTAATTCATCAGTATGCTCTAATGACCCAAGCTGGTGCAAATCATATATCTAATAATAAAGAAATATATTAGAATGAGAATGTAATTTGTAGTATGCAATTTGCTAAGTACAAGTTACCTTCTTATGAAACCATGAACGAAACTCTTTCTTATGTATCAATTTATGATTGGCAGCCATATCTCTTTGTTGCACCTCAGTTAGGTGTTCCCTGTTAATTAATTAACAATGTCAATATTGTTAATTAAAGAGTAGATTGAACAAAGAATAAAATGAATATTAATTATGTACTTACTCTAAATACACTTCAGTTTCTGGAGAATTATCCAATATGAACCACTCAGCTTTATTCCGAGTATTTTCATCGAGGGGCATAGGAATTCCCTTACTAAGAGGACGACATTGAGATTCAAACATTGTGAGGTGTCGATTCACATACGGTGCATCTTCGTTACGATCAGGCTGATTAAATTTTGTTTCCACACCTTTGAAATACATTGAACAAAATGTCAAAGCCTCATCTGCAACATATCCTTCTACTATAGATCCTTCAGGACGAGCTTTATTCCTGACATAGTTTTTTAATTTTTTCATGTATCTTTCAAAAGGATACATCCACCTCATAAATACAGGTCCTCCCAATATTGCTTCATCAGGCAAGTGCAAAACCAGATGGATCATTATGTCAAAGAATGCTGGAGGGAAAATCAACTCCATCTTGCATAAAATAACAATCAAGTCATCCTTAGCTTTCTCTATATCAGAAACGTTCAGTGTCCTAGAGCACAATTGTTTGAAGAAATTACACAATTCAGTGATGGTAGTGGATATAGATTCTGGTAAAAACTTGCGAACACCTACTGCAAGTAATCGTTGCATTATCACATGACAATCATGGGACTTCAACCCAACAATGTTTGAGTCATTGTCTGTGACTTTTTTCTTTAGATTAGAACAAAAACCATCGGGCAACTTCACTCCTTTCAAAAATTGACAAAAATCTCGCCTCTGTTCGAAAGTGAACACGTATGGAGCATGCGGTTTCATTAACCTTTTATTGGCATCCTCGTAAATCTACAACGATTTCCTAACCCCCATATTCTTTAAATCATGTCTTGCGTTAATGGTGTCCTTAGATTTATCATTATCTAACAAAGTCCCAAGGATACTGTCGCACACATTCTTCTCAACATGCATCACATCTAGGTTGTGTTTTAACTGATTTGAACTCCAGTAATCAAGTTCATAGAAAATACTTTTTTTCCTCCAATTACTTTCCCCTGCACCTCGCTTGCGCTTCACCCCCTCAAATCTGTCATGTTTACCAGACACTTGAAGCGGTAAAGCATTGACTTGATCTAAAACTTGTTGACAAGTAAACTGTTGTGGAGGATTTCTTTTCTCAACTTTGCCATCAAATTCCTTGTCCCTTCTATACTTATGATTACTCCTCAAGAATCACCTATGAACAACATACGATGTCTTACCAATCACTCGAATGGAAGTGGTGTCTTCATTGCACGTTGGACATGCTTTATACCATTGCCCGCTCCAACCAGACAAGCTACTACAAGCAGGGAAATCGTTAATTGTCCACAGAAGGGCTGCACGCATCTTGAACAATTCATTCCTTGTGCCATCTCTTGTGTCAACCCCGTTAATCCACAATTGTTTTAACTCATCCACCAAGGGTCTTAGAAATACATCCATGTCTTTTCCTGGTGATTTTGGCCCAGGAATAAGTAGAGTTAGCATAAAATACTCCTCCTTCATGCATAGCCAAGGGGGTAGATTGTAGTTCGTCAAAATCACAGGCCACATGTTGTATGATAAGCTCATGTTGCCAAAAGGATTAAACCCATCAGCAGCCAAGCCTAGACGAACATTTCTAGGATCTTTTGCAAAATCAGGATAGGTGGCATCAAAGTCTTTCCATGCAGACCCGTCAACCGGATGACGCATCACCCCATCTTCTATTGATCTCCCAGTATGATGCCATAACATGTCATTAGCTGTATGTCTTGAACTATACATTCGCTTTAATCTGGGAGTCAGCGGAAAGTAACGCATCATCTTGTGTGGAACCTTTTTCCCCTTCTTCTTTTCATTGACCCATCGGCTACTCCCACACATATGACATGAATCTTTGCTTGCATGCTCATTATAAAATAAGGAACAATCATATTTACACACATGGATTGATTGATATCCCAACCCTAACTTACTCAGCTTCTTTTTCGCCTCATAGTGTGTTGGGGGAATTTTATTATCTTTCGAAAATGAAAATTTTAGTAACTTCAACAATTCATCGAAAGATTTATTTGGCCACTTCCCTCTAACTTTCAAATGCATCAACTTCACCAAAAAGTTTAAGGATGATATCCAATCACAACCCGGATACAACTCAGCTTCAATCTCGTCGAACAACTCGTCATAATACTGTCCCATTCGACTGCCAGACACACCATCTGCTTCCTCTGCATTTGTCGGTAAGAGGAAATCATCAACGACGTCAACCATCTCGTCTACATCTTCATTCTCCTCAACTACCTCATTGGCAACACTAGCTTCAACCTCACCATGGTAAACCCACTTTTGATAACTCTGTTGAAAACCCTTGTCAAAGACATGAGCCTCCACTGTATCTATAGTTTGTAGTTTAACATTCAGGCACCTCACACACGGGCATAAAATTCTCCCGTCGCAGTCTACGTGTTCTTTTGCCATTCTCAAGAAGGCTTGGAGACCGTTCCAATAAGTATCACAGTTACGCTTCCTTAATGCCGTCCAACTCTTATCGATCGGCATCTACGATACAAGAATAAACAATAATTAAAACTTATTGACTATGTGTGTGTGTGCCCTAATCCACATTTTCACTCCACTTCTATAAGGGTAAAGAACCTATCCCATTCAGATTTGTAGTATACATATAATTTAATCTACACTCTTAAAATTGTTTCGTTTATGTAAAAATTTCGGCAACACCTCCTTATAGTTCTCATAAGTGGGCAGACTAAAAGTAAGTTTGCCCACTTACGAGAACAAATAAGGAGACACATATTGAAATCTCTATTAACGAAACAATAAAATGAGTACTAGATCAAATTATAGGTACACAACAAATCCAAACTATCCATGCGGACACATACCGTCCTGGATAATTCGGAGAAGCATATTTAAGAGTTCTTACTGACTCAGCTTCACCGAACGGGTCTAAGGCTTTTCGTGATTGAAAATAATTAATAAAACATTATCACTAAGTGATAAAATATAAAACATCTATCCAATCTTTGGTGATCAAATTTTATCACCAAAGAAAAGCAACAAAAAAAGAAATATTTTTTAACACTAGATGTTTTATGATGTCTTATAAAATCTTATGATATTAAATTATAATTTTGTAATTATTTATCTAATTATTTAATTTATTTTTAAATTACGAAATTTGTTACTATTAAATAAAATTATAATTTTTTAAGTCATTTATCTAAAATTTTAATTTATTTTGAAATTATTTATCTAATTTTTTAATTACTAAATTTGTTAATATTAAATTAAATTAAAATTTTTTAATTTATTTTGAAATTATTTATCTAACCTTTAATTTATTTTTAAATTACTAAATTTTTTAATATTAAATCATATTATAATTTTGTAATTTATTTTGAAATTATTTATCTAATTATTTTATTTATTTTTAAATTACTAAATTTGTTACTATTAAATAAAATTATAATTTTTTAATTCATTTATCTAAAATTTTAATTTATTTTGAAATTATTTATCTAATTTTTTAATTTATTTTTTAATTACTAAATTTGTTAATATTAAATTAAATTAAATTTTTTTAATTTATTTTGAAATTATTTATCTAACTTTTAATTTATTTTGTAATTATTTATCTAATTATTTAATTTATTTTTAAATTACTAAATTTGTTACTATTAAATAAAATTATAATTTTTTAATTCATTTATCTAAAATTTTAATTTATTTTGAAATTATTTATCTAATTTTTTAATTTATTTTTTAATTACTAAATTTGTTAATATTAAATTAAATTAAAAAAATTTAATTTATTTTGAAATTATTTATCTAACTTTTAATTTATTTTGTAATTACTAAATTTGTTAATATTAAATCATATTATAATTTTGTAATGTATTTTGAAATTATTTATCTAATTATTTTATTTATTTTTAAATTACTAAATTTGTTACTATTAAATAAAATTATAATTTTTTAATTCATTTATCTAAATTTTTAATTTATTTTGAAATTATTTATCTAATTTTTTAATTTATTTTTTAACTACTAAATTTGTTAATATTAAATTAAATTAAATTTTTTTAATTTATTTTGAAATTATTTATCTAACTTATAATTTATTTTTAAATTACTAAATTTGTTAATATTAAATCATATTATAATTTTGTAATTTATTTTGAAATTATTTATCTAATTATTTTGTTATACCCAGATTTCAAGCCATGTTAAATGTGACCTCGAAAGTTGGATTCGCAACGAATGAACTCGTAAAGTTTGAAGTATGCTCCAGGACTAAATATCGAGCCTACAAGACTAAGACGACCTCGAATGTAGGGCCTCGAAATATTCACGATCTCGAAGGGTAGCTCCCGAGACGCATCTATCCTCAGGGAAGAACTCGGATCAAGGGTTCCGAGCCTGACACACGTATAATCTCGAAGCCATGTGACCTCGGGAGATGTCATTAGCTCGAAAGCTGATGAGAAACCTGGGAGAGTAAGGGCTTGGAGATATATGATAATAACCTTGAATATCTACAAGTGTTGTCTATAAGGGACGTGTTCTGCATTTATTATTGTAAATCCCATAAAATCATGGGATATTATTTAATCAGTTATACGCCCCCTGATCTTCAGGGGACGTTTCCTTTTATATCGGATTACAGGCATTTAAAGTCATTTAATTTATTTACACAAAAAGAGTAACTACCCAAAATATGTGGGATAGTATTCTGCATCCTTCTCTATAAATAGAGAGGTCATGCACCATTGTAAAGGACCGAAATTCTGAATCTTGATAGAAAACTTTGAAGAATTCATGCTTAAGAATTTTCAGAGATAATCTTGAGTTTAATAACAAAGACTCGTGGACTAGGCAGATTTAACTGCTGAACCACGTAAAAAATCGTGTTTTGTATTGTGATACTTTAATTGGCCATTACTAGTTATTGTTTACGTGCTCTTCTTTCACTGTTGACGAAAAACGGCGTCAACATATTTTATTTATTTTTAAATTACTAAATTTGTGTTGACACCGTTTTTCGTCAACAGTGAAAGGAGAGCACGTAAACAATAACTGATAATAGCCAATTAAAATATGACAATACAAACACACGATTTTTACGTGGTTTAGCAGTTAAATCTGCCTAGTCCACGAGTCTCTGTTATTAAACTCAAGATTATCTCTGAAAATTCTTAAGCATGAATTCTTCAGAGTTTTCTCTCAAGGTTCAGAATTTCGGTCCCTTACAATGGTGCATGACCTCTCTATTTATAGAGAAGGTTGCAGAATACTATCCCACATATTTTGGGTAGTTACTTTTTTTGTGTAAATAAAATAAATGGCTTTAAAAGCCTATAATCAGATATAAAAGGAAACGTCCCCTGAAGACCAGGGGGCATATAACTAACCAAATAATATCCCATGATATTATGGGATTTATAACAATAAATGCAGACTGCGTCTCTTGTGGATAACACTTGTGGATATTCAAAGTCATAATCATGTCTCTCTAAGACCTTAGTCCATCAGATTTCTCATCAGCTTTCGAGCTAATGACATCTCGCGAGGTCACATGTCTTTCGAGATTGTATGCGCGTCAGGGCTCGGAACCCCTGATCCGAGGTCATTCCTGAAGATAGATGCGTCTCGGAAACTACCTTTCGAGATCGTAAATATTTCGAGGTCACCATAATCGAGGTCGTCTCTGCAGGCTCGATATTTAATCCTGGAGCATGCTTCAAACTATACGAGTTCATTCGCTGCGAATTCAGCTTTCGAGGTCACATTTAACATGGCTCGAAAACTGGGTACAACAATTTGTTACTATTAAATAAAATTATAATTTTTTAATTCATTTATCTAAAATTTTAATTTATTTTGAAATTATTTATCTAATTTTTTAATTACTAAATTTGTTGATATTAAATTAAATTAAAATTTTTTAATTTATTTTGAAATTATTTATCTAATTTTTAATTTACTTTTTAATTACTAAATTTGTTAATGTTAAATTAAATTAAAATTTTGTAATTTATTTTGAAATTATTTATCTAACTTTTAATTTATTTTTAAATTACTAAATTTGTTAATATTAAATTAAATTATAATTTTGTAATTTATTTTGAAATTATTTATCTAACAGTTAAATTATTTTGAAATTTTTTATCTAATTATTTTATTTATTTTTAAATTACTAAATTTGTTACTATTAATGTTGACGTCGTTTTTCGTCAGCAGTGAAAGAAGAGCACGTAAACAATAACTAATAATGACCAATTTAAATATGACAACACAAACACACGATTTTTACGTGGTTCAGCAGTTAAATCTGCCTAGTTCATGAGTCTCTATTATTAAACTCAAGATTATCTCTGAAAATTCCTCAGCATGAATTCTTTCAGAGTTTTCTCTCAAGGTTCAGAATTTCGGTCCATTACAATGGTGCATGACCTCTCAATTTATAGAGAAGGCTGCAGAATACTATCCCACATATTTTGGGTAGTTACTCTTTTTGTGAATAAAATTAATGGCTTTAAATGCCTATAATCAGATATAAAAGGAAACGTTCCCTGAAGACCAGGGGACGTATAACTGACCAAATAATATCCCATGATATTATGGGATTTACGACAATAAATGCAGACTGCGTCTCTTATGGATAACACTTATAGATATTCTAGGTTTTTATCATATATCTCCAAGGCCTTAGCTTCCCAGGTTTCTCGTCAGCTTTCGAGCTAGAGACATCTCCCGAGGTCACATGGCTTGCGAGATCGTATGTGCGTCGAGCTCGGGACCCCTGATCCGAGGTCATCCCTGAAGATGGTTGCGTCTCCGGAGCTACCTTTCGAGATCATGAACACTCCGAGGTCACCATACTCGAGGTCGTCTATGTCTTGCAGGCTCGATACTCAATCCTGGAGCATACTTCAAAACTTATGAGTCCAATTGCTGTGAATCCACCTTTCGAGGTCATATTTAACATAGCTCGAAATCTGGGTATAACAATTAAATAAAATTATAATTTTTTAATTCATTTATCTAAAATTTTAATTTATTTTGAAATTATTTATCTAACTTTTTAATTTACCATAGAAATATGGTAATGAACGTAAAGTCGTATATTTATTTGTTGCTGTTATAAATATATATACTAAACCATTCTGTCTTGTACATTTTTTTGTTTTTTTTTTTTTGTTATATGTTGAAAATAAAAAAGTCTTGATATGACAAAGTGGTTTAAAATATTTGCTTCTATATGAGTCCTACAGATTTTGAAGAAACATTAAATTGATCCTTAAAAAAATTGACAGAAAACTATTGCTAAAAAAGTCTTACATTTTGACACTACCATACTATATATTACACATTTATATATTAGACTTACAGCTCCCTGAGCGTTCTAATGTTACCAATCTCTGGAGGAATGGAACCACTGAGTCGGTTTCCCAGTACACTCCTGCACCAAACCAGCCAACAGTTAAAAAATGATGACACATTTCAGAGATACATTGTGATATTGATATAAATAATTGATAAGAAGAGAGCACAAGTAACTTACAGAATGCGCAGGGGTGCACGAGAAAGGCTTGGGGGGATTGATCCATTGAGGTAGTTGCGAGAGAGATCACTGTGTTTAGTTAAAGAAAACTTAGTCTTCTGGCACTCTATAATAATATTTATTATCTAGTAATAAACTCTGAAAATCATGCTTCTACTACTGCTGGAACTACCATTCAACTCTAAATGCATTGCCGTGTTATTGCATGAGTAAATTCTGAAAAGTACTATTTATATATGTGACTATGGGAATGTTTAATAATGAAGTTATGTCTCACATGCTATTTTCCATATTTGATATTGTCCTGTATGTAATAATTAACATGTTCTAGCACTTTTCTATAAAATTAAAATCCAATGTAAATGTGCACTTAAGTTTGTAATACAATGTAACTTTTTCTGTAAAATATATATAATTCCAATATAATATGAATGTGCACTGAACTATATCAACTAATTTGAAAAACCTCATATCAAAAGTAAAAAATATAACTTTTAAAATCCAATATATTTAAAAGGTTGTTATAAGCATCATTACTTACATATATTCTATCTCTCTCTATATATGTATATATATACATATACATATTTAAATACTTACAAACTGTACACTATGAGTGTTAATACTAATGGAGTAACATTTCTCTACTATTCCTAATGGAGTAATGATACTTATGACAGTGGTTTTAGGTGCTTTTGTCAATTTTGATTCTCTGCGTATTCTTTTTTAGTGGTATTTGACTATATAAAATAATGGTC
This sequence comes from Humulus lupulus, assembly GCF_963169125.1. Lineage (NCBI taxonomy): Eukaryota > Viridiplantae > Streptophyta > Magnoliopsida > Rosales > Cannabaceae > Humulus > Humulus lupulus. The sequence goes on from NC_084802.1 coordinate 43,208,550, forward strand.
CTAAATCTTATTAATCTTAGTTTTTTGGATTATGAGTGTTAATACTAAGAATAGTATCTTTGAAATTAAAATCCAAAGACCAGTTTTACCAAGTAAACTCTGAGACAGAGACTTATATAGTTAAACAGTAGTTGAAAGTAGATGAAGTAGGAAAGTGATAGGAAGAAACCCAACCCAAAGACTAGGTAAAAACACTTAGAATTGTTAATGTACAAAATAGCGACACACTTCTATAACATTAATGGATTGAGGAGATCAATATTAATTACATATTTATATATATAAATTATTTATATATACATATGTAAAGAATGCTATCAAAAAAAATGCATGTAATGAAAATCGTCCACTTTTTTCTTTTCTTATTTTTTTTCTATAGATTTTTATTATATTGGTCCAAACCGCGTATTGAACAGCTATACCGTTGTTTAAAGTAAAATAAGATTCAAAGACTTTGACACTCAAAAAATTGAGGACACAAATCACACACAGTCATATTAATACTACTAGTATTACTACCATTCCTCCTCATTCTCTTTCCATTTTTTGTTTTATTTATTTTTTAATTTTTCTCTCTTCATATATTTTTCCCATCTCCCAAACAGATTTTATATCCACTTCTACACCCGAGTTTTCAAAATCCCAGAAAACTTCTATTGAGCTCTCTCTGATTAGAGTTTTTTTTTTCTTTCTGGGTTTTTCATTTCTGATTCAGTTTTCTGAGAAAGGTCTCTCCTTTCTTGTTCTTCTATTTTCAGGGGAACAAGAAACGAAATTTGACTTTTCCTGGGTTTTGGGTTTTGGGGTTTGTTTCATTCCCTCGAGTTTTTACATTGGTAGATTTTCTGAGGAACCAAACAAAAAAAGGAGTTTCTTTCTATGGGTACTAAGGTGTCGTTTATCTTGACTCTCCTCGTGGTGTTTTCCGTTGTTTTCATAGCCATCGCCGGAAACCATAACAATCTTCACAACTCCATTAGGAATATTTATATACATATACATATATACATATTTATATATTATATATACATATATATACACTTGGGTGGGTTTCGGGTTACCTGTGTTTCGGCAGAGACCGTTTGGAGAGAGAGCCGAGAGGTAGTCGCGGACCGTCGGCGTTAGGGAGAGAGACCCAAGAGTGAGCAGACCGTCGGCGTCAGGGAGAGAGAGCCGAGATGAGTTCGAGCATTAGGGAGAGAGAGAGCTATGGAGATGCTTAGGGAGAGAGAGAGAGAGCTATGGAAGGAGGGAGATGGTTTTGGAGGCTGAAATTTTTGAGGGAGAAAGGAGGGAAGGTGGAGGCGCGGCTGGAAGTTTGACAGAAATGATGTAGAAGTAGGGTATTTTTCAATATTAGGGACGACACGTGTCACCCCTTATATTTGAATATATGTCAGAATTCAGTTTATTAGAGGCGATGTATCAGAATATTAGGGGCGACACGTGTCGCCCCTAATATTTAGAACATGTTTCGAAAATAAAATTGTTATACCCAGATTTCGAGCCATGTTAAATGTGACCTCGAAAGCTGGATTCGCGGCGAATGAACTCGTAAAGTCTGAAGTATGTTTCAAGACTAGATATCGAGCCTGCAAAGCTGAGACAACTTCGAATATGGTGGCCTCGAAATCCACACGATCTCGAAGGGTAGCACCCGAGATGCATCTATCCTCAGGGATGACCTCGGATCAGGGTTCCGAGCCTGACGCGCGTACGATCTCGAAAGCCATGTGACCTCGGGAGATGTCATTGGCTCGAAAGTTGATGTAAGACCTGGGAGAATAAGGCCTTGGAGATATATGATAATAACCTTGAACATCTTCAAGTGTTGTCCATAAGAGACATGGTCTACATTTATTAATGTAAATCCCCTAAAATCATGGGATATTATTTGATTAGTTATACGCCCCCTGGTCTTCAGGGGACGTTTCCTTTTATATCGGATTACAGGCATTTAAACCCATTTAATTTATTTGTACAAAAAGAGTAACTACCCGAAATATGTGGGATAGTATTCTGCAATCTTCTCTATAAATAGAGAGATCATGCACCATTGTAAAGGACATAATTTCTGAACCTTGAGAGAAAACTCTGAAGAATTCATCCTTGAAGAATTTTCAGAGATCATCTTGAGCTTAATAAAAAAGACTCGTGGACTAGGCAGATTTAACTGCTGAACCACGTAAAAATTGTGTTTTGTATTATCATATTTTTTGGCCATTACTAGTTATTGTTTACGTGCTCTTCTTTCACTGTTGACGAAAAACGGCGTCAACAGTTTGGTGCTTTCATTGAGAGCCTTAAGCATTCATCCCTGAGTAAGTCATGGCCACTAATAATCAGAATACACCTGAAGAGAATTATCCAAGACGTCTTGGGAAACAGCCGATGGAGAACCCAGATGTCGAGGAAAGAAGTGGATCTTCCGATTCTCGAGGACCACCTGCTCCACCAAGGGATGAGGATATGTATTACAATCCTGAGCGGTATGTTCCCATTGTGGAACTTGAAAACCGGCAGCTGAAACAGCAGTTGGCAGAGGCCAACAAACGAAATGAGGAGTTGGCAAGGATAGCCGCAGAGGCGCAGGTGGCTCAGCCCCCGCCTCCGCGCGAAAACCAAGTCCCTCCTCCGAGGGACGTACACGTTCCTCCCCGTAGACCCCGTGGGCGTCCACGAAAAGATGTTGCCACAAGGAGGTCGGCTCAACCTCCGGCGCCAGCAGAGCCATCTGCTCTACCTAGGCCCCAGAGGAGTACTCGGGCTCGGGCCCCAGCTAACCCGCCTGTGGAAGTGCCTGCAGGAACTGAGAACAACCGAACCCCTACAAAGGCTCGGACTCAGATACCTCGGAGCGCACCAATGTGACCGACCCATCTCGGGCAAATTCTGGACCATCTAGGCCGCGACATGGATGGCAGCCACCGTCGCCTATACGGTTTCCTCCACCACCTATAAGATATCCTTCGCCTCCCCGCAGGAATGCTCAACCCGTTCGAGATCAGAGCAAAAAGCATGCGGGAGGAGGACAAGGAAACGGGGAGGCTTTTCAGGAGCGGAGAGGTGCCCCATCTGAAAAAAGTCAAACATCTCGGTCTCGCATGGCGGAGACAAGGCGACGTGGAAAGAATCCATCACGAAATAACCGGTGACGAGTTTTACCAGTGATGAATCTGGAGATACCAGGTCGGTCAGCAAGCATGACCGAGGTCGTAAGAATACTGGAAACCGCAGAAATCGTCCCGACTTGCGAGAGCACCTAAACCAAAGTTGAGGTAATGGTGACCCAATAAATCCGGACCTGAGGGATCGCTTGAATAGGCATAGAGATCCCTTGCGGAGACGCGAGCCTGGGATTATGATCGATGACAACCGGTTCCAGACAGTGCCTCTTGCGGACCCAGTCCAAGAAAGAATCGACCAGCTTGAAAAGGCTTTTAGGCTTTTGAAAAATGAGCAAAGGAATGATCGATATGAAGACTCTGACGAGGAGCTCGAACCGTTTGCTCCCCATATTTCCAATACTCCATTTCCTCAAGGGTTTCGGATCCCTCACGTCCCGACGTTTGAAGGAAAGACCGACCCGTGTAGTCATCTGAGCACGTTCAACACCATAATGAGAGCCAGTAACGTGGGTTACGAGCTCAGATGCATGTTGTTTCCAGCATCGTTGACAGGACCTGCCAAAAGTTGGTTTGAAAAATATAAGAGACACTCAATAACTTCTTGGGAGCAGTTGTCTAAAGACTTTAAGAAGCAATTCAGAGCAATGATGGGGGTCAGACCAGAGGCATCAACCTTAACAAACGTTCGAAAATAGCCGGGCGAAACACTAAAAAGTTACTTAACAAGGTTTAATCTGGAAGTCGCCCGAGCTCGGGACGGGGATGACAGTGGGCACCTAATGGCTGTCCGAGCCGGCGTAATGCCGGGAAGTGCCCTTTGGGACGACATGCAAAGAAAACCAGTAAGGTCCATAATCGAGTTTAACAAACGAGCGCAGAGGTTTGTCAATGTAGAGGAAGCGAGGTCGACACTTAATGCGACTTCCCAGCCCGAAACTACAACGATAAACGTCAACTCTGCCTCAACCTTGACGGACCCAGCACCTCCAAAGATTGTCACGGAAAACCCCTCCAAGAGGAAAAAGAACGAAGGGAGTAACCCCGAAGCCGAGGGAGGAAAGAAAAAGAAGGGGGAGAGATATTTCTCCATGTATAGAGTATACACCGAGCTCAATGAGTCTCGAGAGAACATATACCTGGCTAATGAAAACCAGGTCCCCTTTAGGCGTCTGGACCCGATGAGAAATCAAAAATCCAAGAGGGACTCCAGTAAGTATTGCCGATTTCACAGAGACACCGGGCATACAACCGATGAATGCCGACAACTGAAGGACGAGATCGAAGGATTGATCTCGAGAGGTTACTTCCGAAAATATGTCAAAAACCAGAGTACTAGTCAGGCGGCCACGAGCCAGAGAGTAGCCGCACCCCCGACGGCACAAAATAATAATTCTCGAGCTCGGGAAGAAGACAGGCCCCCGCCGATAGATGGAGAGGATGTAATAACCATCTCGGGAGGGCCTCATCCCGCAGGAGTAGGCAGGAATGCCCAAAAGAGATACGTTAACGAGCTGAAAACTAGGGATGGGTCTCCTTATGAACCCGAACCTAGGGCTCCAAAAAGCCAGAGGATTGAAACACAACCAATAACCTTCACTGAGGAAGACGCGTCCCATGTCCAGTTTCCTCACCATGACCCACTGGTCATCACCCTCCAGCTGGCCAATAAAAGGGTCCACCGAGTTCTCATAGACAATGGGAGCTCGGTCAACATTCTCTATAAAGCTACCCTCGAAAAGATGGGACTCTCCCTTCGCGACCTGAAAGCGTGTGCAACTACTTTGTATGGCTTTTCAGGAGAAGGGACCGCCTGCATGGGATCCATCAAGCTCCCTGTGACCTTGGGAGACTACCCAGTCTCGGCAACCAAGATGATGGAGTTCGTGGTAGTAGACTTACCATCAGCCTACAATGTGCTGCTCGGGAGACCCGCCCTGGTCGGGCTAGGGGCAGTTTCATCAGCAAGGCATCTGGCCCTTAAGTTCCCGACCCCTAGCGGAGTCGGAACATTGAAGGGAGACCAATTACTAGGCAGGGAATGCTACAGCATCTCCTTGAGAGGAAAGAAACAGACGAGCGCACAAGCATTCACCATCATTCAAAATAAAGACGGAACGGTCTTAGAGATTGACGAAGAGATTGATTCAAGGATTGAGGAGAAAGGTGACCTCGAACCTTTAGAGGAGCTCGAAGAAATTCAGCTCGAGGAAGTCGATCCCTCGAAAAAGGTGAAGGTCAGAAAACACCTCCAAGATGAGACAAAATAACAATTAATTTGCTTTTTGAAGAAAAACCAGGATGTCTTCGCGTGGTCGCACTCGGACATAGTGGGAATAAGTCCGAATATAGCAAGTCACGCACTGAATATAGACAAAAGCTTCCCCCCGAAGCAACAAAAACGAAGACAGCTGGACGAAGACAGAAAGAAAGCACTAAAGGATGAGGTTGACAGGTTAAAGGCAAACTGATTCATTAGGGATGCCTTTTACCCTGACTGGGTAGCCAATCCGGTGTTGGTCCCAAAGCCCAATGGGACGTGGCGAACCTGTATTGACTACTCAGATCTCAACAAAGCTTGCCCGAAAGACTGTTTTCCGTTGCCAAGGATTGACCAGCTCGTGGATGCCATGGCGGGGCATGGCCTGATGTCCTTCATGGATGCATATTCTGGATATAACCAGATTCCCATGCATGCCCCCGACCAAGAACATACGAGCTTCGTAACGGATAAGGGGCTATACTGCTATAATGTCATGCCATTCGGACTCAAGAATGCTGGGGCCACATACCAGCAGCTCATGAACATGATGTTTTCAGAACAAATAGGGAACAACATGGAAGTTTATGTTGAAGACATGCTTGTCAAGTCTCAACTCAACAAGAACCATGTTGATGACCTTGAAGAATGCTTCGGCGTGCTCCGAAAGTATAACATGAAGCTAAACCCTCAGAAGTGTACTTTTGGGGTATCTTCGGGAAAATTTCTGGGTTTTATCGTGAACTCTCGTGGAATCGAGGCCAACCCCGACAAGATTAAGGCCCTGATTGACATGCCCTCACCTCGGAGGCACAAAGATGTCCAGAGTTTGACTAGTAGAATGGCAGCCCTAAGCAGATTCATCTCGAAATCTACGGACCATGGACTTCCATTTTTCAACCTATTGAGAGGAGGTAAGAAATTTGAATGGACGGAGGAATGCGAGCTGGCCTTTCAGGAGCTCAAAAAGCACCTCGCAGAACCACCCATCCTTTCAAAACCTGAAACAGGAGAAGTACTGTACCTATACCTTTCAACTACCGAACACGCAATAAGCGCAGTGCTCGTTCGAGAAGAAGAGAAGGTGCAAAGACCCGTTTATTACATCAGTAAAAGATTACTGGGGGCAGAGTCAAGATATCCATTGATGGAGAAACTCGCACTCAGTTTGATTCATTCGTCTCGTAAACTCCGCCCCTATTTTCAAGCGCATCCCATCCATGTGCTGACTGATCAACCACTTAGGCAAGTCTTGTCTAAACCAGAAGCTTCAGGACGACTTCTTAAATGGGCTGTTGAGCTCAGACAGTTCGAGATCACTTACCACCCAAGAACAACCATTAAGGCACAGGCGTTGGCAGACTTTATAGTGGAATGTACTGGCATAGCCGACGACGAGGTAATAACCCCGGCCTACGAGCTGTGGAAACTTTACGTCGACGGCTCATCAAATGAAAATGGAGCGGGGGCAGGGGTCATTTTGGTTACCCCCGCAGGGAGCAGATTTCATTCTGCCTTAAGATTTGGCTTCAAAGCGTCGAATAATGAGGCCGAATACGAGGCTTTACTCGTGGGACTTTGTATAGGAAAGGAACTCAAAGGTAGAGCTATACATTGCTACAGCGACTCCCAGCTCGTGGTTAATCAAATCCTGGGAGAATACCAGGCTCGCGGCACGAGAATGGCAACTTATTTGGAGAAGGAAAAATCCGCGTTAGAGTGTTTCGAATTTTATACAATCAAACAGGTTCCCCGCGAGCGGAACTCAAATGCAGATGCCTTAGCTCGGCTCGCCACATCCGCTGAAAATGAAGAACTGAACGTCGTGCCCATAGAACACCTTTTGACACCTAGCATTAATGAGCCAGAGGAGGAAGATGTATGTATGATCGACACAGAGCCTACCTGGATGACCCCAATAGTTGAATATCTCGAGAACGGAGTCCTTCCGAGAGACCGGAACCAGGCTCGAAAGTTGATGTATCAACTTCCCCGCTACACCATTTTGGACGGGAAGCTGTACAGGAGGGGATATTCCATGTCGTTACTTAGGTGCGTAACCCCTCCCGAAGCTAAGAAGATCCTTGAAGAAATTCATGAAGGGTTCTGGGGAGATCACACCGGGGGGCATAGCCTGTTCAAGAAAATCATACGCCAAGGATATTTCTGGCCAACCATTAAAATAGATTCTTTCGAGTACGTGAAGAAATGCGACAAATGCCAGAGATTCGCCACGATTCCCCGAGCTCCACCATCCGAGCTGACCATGTTGACTTCCCCATGGCCTTTCGCGGTATGGGGCATCGACCTCATAGGCTCTCTCTCGACTGGCAAAGGCGGAGTAAAATATGTTGTAGTCGCCGTGGATTACTTCACGAAATGGACGGAGGCTGAACCATTGGCACCTATAACTTCAAAAAAGATCCTTGATTTCGTAGTAAAAAGCATCGTGTGCCGATATGGGGTGCCGAGGAAGATCGTATCCGACAATGGAACCCAGTTCGATTGCGACTTGTTCATGAACTTTTGTGAAAAGAACGGCATAATAAAGAGTTTTTCATCAGTAGCTCACCCTCAAGCGAATGGCCAGGTCGAAGCTGTGAACAAAACTCTCAAAAGTTCTCTGAAGAAAAATTTGGAAGAGGCGAAGGGATGGTGGCCCGAAGAATTGCCCCAAGTCTTATGGGGATATAGGACCACAGCTCGAACGTCAACAGGACATACCCCGTTCTCTCTAGCATACGGTTGCGAGGCAATGTTGCCCATTGAGATCGAAATCCCAACGATCCGAACTTAGATTTACGATCAAAGTTCAAACCACACTCAGTTCGAGGAAACCTTAGACTTGATTGAAGAAAAGAGGGAAGAGGCTCAGCTGAGAAACGCTGCTTACCAGCAACGAACTACCAAGTATTTCAACAAGAGGGTTCGAGATCGAAAGTTCGGAATGGGAGATCTGGTGTTGAGACGCGTATTTTTGGCAACACGAGATCCGGCAGCTGGAGTGCTCAGGCCGAATTGGGAAGGACCGTACCAGATAGAATCAGTCATCCGTCCCGGTGTGTACAAACTTGCGAGATTGGACGGGAGCCTGGTACCGCGAGCATGGAATGGCGAACACCTTAGACCTTACTATTAGTAGTGTAGGAAAAGTGTTGCCTGTAACCATGACTTTCTATTTGTATTAGTTTGTTGCTTTTGAATTCCATCAAATAAAGATTTATTTCGTTCAATATATTATCCCTTTTTATTTTTGCAATCTCTCTTAATTTAATAACCTATGGTCACACTCATAGGATATTAAGGGGGCATCATCGGTATATATACCATTGATTTAAAAAAATAAAAATAAAGTATTTGGATGTAACGGGGCCAACCCAACAAAATCCGTGAAGTCCTTGAAAAAATACTTCAAAGGCAACAGCGCCCCCGCCTTCATGTGTTCCTGGCTCCATGCCGCGTATCTCAGCCTGTTGTCACGATCCCCAGGGGCGTAACAGCTTCGTTCGTGAGCGGCCGGAGCTCGACACTTCAGAGAACTTGACAACCTGAGGCCATGGAGGGCCAGAATGTCAGTTATCTGACTTGTCGAGTTAACCGAGCTCCAATAGTGCTCGGCCTCGAAGATTTCTTTCCTCGGCTGCGAGGAAGAAGGCTCCCCCATCAATGAAAATTGAAGTTCTCCTGGACTATACGCGACGGTGACCTTTAATGCGGGGTCGAGGGGGATCGGCCTAGGACCTGAGTTGGACTCTGGATAAAGGGCCTCCCAAAGAGTTCTCCTCTTCTTCTCTATGACCTCGTCTATTTGGCGACGATAATGAGCTCGAATATCCTCCTTCTCACGCGCAAGCTCGTACTCACGAATTCGACGTTGATTCCGAGCAAACAGCGACTCCGGGCTCGGGGTTTTTGGCGAGTAAGGGATTGCCAGCAATGACCCCCACCATCTTTCCAGATTCTGTGACATCTAGCGAGAAAGAAAAAATGGTGAGGGCCATGCATGCAAGAGTTCAAAGGTTACGAGCTTGACAGAACAAGCTTAGGTCTTATGGACGAAGCGAGTTCGAAATTAAAACCTTTATTAAAGAATCAGAACGTGTATCTTACGGGAAAAAGGAGGAGAGTGAGCATAACACTTTGAAAATCCCAAATTATCTGGGAAAAAAGTTGGCGGTTATTCAGAAAAGGTAACATTGGGTATCGTGCACTTTTCAAAACCAAGGTTTTGCACCCAAGTATCTTGATGTGCAAGATACGTCTCTTAAAATTTTAAAACCCAGAAAAAAGAGGTCTTGCTCAAACATCAAAATTGGGTGTGAACCAGTGATGTAGACCCAGTATGGAAACTTAAAACATCAAAATTGGGTACGAATCAGTGATGTAGACCCAGTATGGAAACTTAAAACATAAAAGCCTATCGGACAAAAATTCCCTAACGTATTGTACTAAGAAAATAAACTAGTACATTCACAGAGGTAACAAGAACAATATGAACAAAAACTGGGATAAGGGAAAACAAAGGTTGGACACTTACACAATAATGGCGATTGCAGAGAAATTGCTGACTGAAGGAGAGGCTGCAAGTATGAGCTCACGGACTCGAACAAACCGGAAGTCCTTTGTTTTTTCGGCTGAGAGAACATGCACGAGAAAGAGGTTCTCTGGGATGACCTCTGGTTTCGTCCCTTCCCTTTTTTGTTTCTGATGCGTGTAAAATAAGAGGAAGAAGAAGATCTTGAATATATAAAGGGAGAAAAGTGATAAAAAGGATTAATCTGGGCCATTGGCCAGAATCCTCATGAAATCCAACGGTCAGGGGTCGATGACATGATGGTACCGAAAAAGTGGCAGACGAATGATCGTGGGCAGGTTTCCAAGGTACTCAAGTACCATAAATGAGCAATACCCAAATGACGCGTGTCCATTTTCAAGTATATTACGGTACGGTTCCCAAAGAAAGTAGTTCAAAAGTCTCCTTCTCTTAGGATTCGAACAAATACTTTTGAGGGGGCAAGATGTTATACCCAGATTTTGAGCCATGTTAAATGTGACCTCGAAAGCTGGAATCGCAGCGAATGAACTTGTAAAGTCTGAAGTATGTTTCAAGACTAGACATCGAGCCTGCAAAGCTGAGACGACTTTGAATATGGTGGCCTTGAAATCCACACGATCTCGAAAGGTAGCACCCGAGATGCATCTATCCTCAGGGATGACCTCGGATCAGGGTTTCGAGCCTGACGCACGTACGATCTCGAAAGCCATGTGACCTCGGGAGATGTCATTGGCTCGAAAGTTGATGTAAGACCTGGGAGAATAAGGCCTTGGAGATATATGATAATAACCTTGAACATCTTCAAGTGTTGTCCATAAGAGACGTGGTCTACATTTATTAATGTAAATCCCTTAAAATCATGGGATATTATTTGATTAGTTATACGCCCCCTGGTCTTCAGGGGACGTTTCCTTTTATATCGGATTACAAGCATTTAAAGCCATTTAATTTATTTGTACAAAAATAGTAACTACCCGAAATATGTGGGATAGTATTCTGCAATCTTCTCTATAAATAGAGAGATCATGCACCATTGTAAAGGACGGAATTTCTGAACCTTGAGAGAAAACTCTGAAGAATTCATCCTTGAAGAATTTTCAGAGATCATCTTGAGCTTAATAAAAAAGACTCGTGGACTAGGCAGATTTAACTGCTGAACCACGTAAAAATCGTGTTTTGTATTATCATATTTTTTGGCCATTACTAGTTATTGTTTACGTGCTCTTCTTTCACTGTTGACGAAAAACGGCGTCAACAAAAATAATATCAGGGGCGACTGCCAACCTGTCTCCCCTGATATTTCCTATATTAGTGGCGACATAGTGTCGCCCCTGATATTGTCGCCCCTAAAACTCATTTTTGTTGTAGTGTTATGTTAAGGATACGTCCATATCCTTTCTAGTGGTCCCGTTGTTTTCCGAAGACAGTTTGTACCAAAGATATGTCTTCATCTTCAAGCGCACTCGAAACTGGTGTGGAACTCTCAGTATCAGTTGTGTGTGTCTGCTGTGTGCCGCGATATGCATGCAATTCCTCCTATGATACAATGTATAATGTAATTATGTTTTGTAAACAAACAATTAAAATTTTGAAAAATGTTTAAAAAAACTTAACGTACCCAAGTATTTTTGGTTGTCTCTGTCACCCACCCTATGCCTGATTTATGGTGAGTATCCATCCAGCTATCCAGGATGGGCTCAAGTTGCCCAGTCTCTAAATTGTGTTGTCATGTACATATATTTTTATAAAATTAATAATTAAACGTAAATAAGAAAAACAAACTAAAATATAATTAATTAACTAACTTTTTTATAGCGCAGTGCTGGGATTGACTGAGAACCTCCATAGCTAAGCTCTTTCAGTTTCTTCCTATTTTCCTTGTTGACCACATAACGTTTCTGCAAAAAAGTTATCGTTAGTAATATATTTAATTAAGATAGTTAAGTTTAGCAAGAAATTAATACCGTAATTTCTGGGCGTCGGAAAAATTCAATGGCTTTTTGCCACTGCGTATCCGTGCAACCACCATAACGATTTTGTGGCCCATTAATCGTTAAATGCTCTTTAATATCGTACTTCCAGTCATAATACTTTTTACCACACGAAGTATCAATGCCTCTCAAGATCCCAAGCATATGCCCTTCTCCATATCTAGTACGCCCAATATCAAACAAATCATCCTAATTTACAAACATTTATTAGTAAATATGATATATAACATAAAATGAGAATTAACATAAAAATACATAAACTACTTACTTCCAAATGTGCAAGTATTCTTTGTTTCGAGGCATTTTGTACTTTTGACCATTGAGGACAGTCCGGATCTGTGTACTATCGAACAAGTAATCCGAGCTCTCTTGAGAAATTTGAGCTGTAATCTCCGATCTCTTTATATGTTCTCCCCCGCACATCCCACTCGAGAGGGAGAGGACGCCCCAACTGTTCCCTTTTTTCCCGCGTGTTCAATCCTTTATGGCGTCCACATTTGTTTGGAAGCGCTATTGTAAGCAAATTCAATATTTTAAAATTAATATGGATTAATTGTTAAAATTTAAGGAGTATATCAATGTGTAAAGTATTACCTCGTTCACAATCAGCTGGGATATCTGACGGTCCACGTGGAGGATCGCATCCTCCACCATCACCCCCGTGAGATCGAGCAATAACATCAGGCATATCTGTCAAATTAATCGATATTAAAATACATTTGCAACATTAAAAATAACTATATAAAATTAATTATTGTTAAAAATAATTACTTCAACATATTATAAAATTACCACTTAATAATTACTATAATAATCTTCACTATCATCATCGGTTTCTATGTGTTCATCTTCCTCTTCATCATCTTCATATTCAACTTCCTCCTCCTCCTCCTCCTCCACTTCCTCTTCCTCCTCCTCCTCTTCCTCTTCCATTTCCTCCTCCCTCTCCTCCTCAATTGCAACATTATCTATCTCAACAAATTGTAATGGAGCCCCCGTACGTTCAAAGCTGATTTGTGGCAACGGTCCAAGATCAACGAATAATTGGAAATTAGAGGAACTAGTGTCGTGCATAACATCTACTTCTACATCCTCCGCTTGTTCTTCAACTAGTGGGATGTCCTACACATTTCTGTGATGCACTTCTTGGACGACTTTCCAATGAGATTTATTTTTAAGGTCTTCAATGTAGAAAACTTGGTTAGCCTGAGTTGCTAAGATAAATTTATCATCTTTGAAGGCCTCCGAATTGGTTTTGATACTCGTTATGTTTTGCTCAAACTTTAATCCTGAAGATCGATTAGTGTCAAACCATTTGCACTTAAATAATACAACAGAACAACCAGAAAGATATGACATCACTAAAACTTCTTCCAACTGGCCGTAATAAGTATTATTTTTTACTCCCGCTACAGAGACTCCACTATTTTGAGTTTTGCGATTCTTGTCCCTGTCATAACACAAAAATCTTACTCCATTTACAACACACCCAAGGTACGACGCAACACGAGTTGAAGAACCGTTTTGCTAAAGAGATGAATTCTTCATGTACTTCCAAGGAACCTGTTTGTCGAAGATGATAAATCTTATTATAAAACCAATTAGGAAATTCCTCTCTATGTAATTGGTCTAGGTTTTCAACAGCTCTAGTCTGTAGAATTTCCCTATGCTCTCTGCAACAAACAAAAACAACGAATTTAAGAGCTACTAATAAGTGTTATAATAAACATGCAAAGAAATGATGAACTACTTTAATTACTTACTGAAGATATGGAAAGGTCTCATTGCAGTTGTTTAGAATATACCAATCCGCTATTTTCTTCACTTCATCTTCCAAAATTATCAAGGATTTCTTACCAATTGGATGACCCTGAGATCGAAAGACCGGCATCTTTTTAAGTGATGGACCAACATCTATATTTCGGTCTGGACGATTGAACTTTGTCTCAACACCTTTCAAGTACATGGAGCAAAATGTTAATGCCTCATCAACCACATATCCTTCTGCTATTGACCCCTCTGGACGTGCTTTATTACGGACATAATTCTTCAATTTTTTCATATACCTTTCAAAAGGATACATCCACCTCATGTGAACCGGTCCTCCAAGTATTGCTTCTTCCGGTAAATGTATTAGTAGATGGACCATGATATCGAAAAAAGCAGGTGGGAAAATATTTTCTAACTTGCAAACAATCTCAACAATTGAAGTTTTGACTTTTTCTAAATCCGAGACTTTTAAAATTCTCCCACAAATGAGCTTGAAGAAAGTGCATAACTCAATAATAGTTGTACTCATCGATTTCTCTAGGAATGCATGCACACCAACTGGCAAAAGGCGTTGCATAATGATGTGACAATCATGCGATTTCAAACCAGTGATCTTATTGTCATTATCAATCACATTTTTCCTTAGGTTAGATCCAAAACCATCTGGAAACTTCACTGATTTAAGAAATCGACAAAAATTTTGGCGATCTTCAACAGTGAAAGTGAATTTGGCCGCAGGCTTTTGTATCCGACCATTCAACTTCCTCAGCTGTAACTCTGGTCTCATCTTCGTCTTCTCCAAGTCTACTCTGGCACTAACTGTGTCTTTGGTCTTATTCTCCAGCCTAACTATTGTGCCTACTAAACTGTCGCACACATTTTTCTCAACATGCATAACATCTAGATTGTGTCGCAACATTATGTTGGCCCAATATGGGAGCTCAAAAAATATACTTTTTTTCCGCCAACCTACTTGCTCTTTTGTACGCTTTCTTTTTTGGCCGCCATAACTGACATGCTTACCAGGAAGAGAATCGGGTATAAAACTCATTTGTGTGAACATTTCTTGCATGGTTAATGGCTTTGGTGATAATCTTTTTTCAACGACACCATATGTCTTCTTGTCCCTTCTAATGGGATGTTTGATTGGTAAAAAATGTCTATGACCATAAAAAAACAACCTTCTTTTGTAAACTAATAGATGGTGTTGCCACATTGCAAGTAGAGCAAGCATGATACCCTTGGCCAGCCCATCCAGAAAGGCTACTCCTTGCTGGGTAATCGTTTATAGTCCACATCAAAGTTGCCCGAAGAGTGAAGAAACTACCATCGACTCCATCTCGAGTCTGTACACCGGTCACCCATAATTCTTTTAACTCATCAATCAATGGTCTTAAGAAAACATCAAAATCTTTTCTTGGCGAATGAGGTCCCGGAATTAATAAGCTCAACATGAAATTAGTTTCTCTCATGCACAACCATGGTGGCAAGTTATATGTCGTAAACACAACCGGCCACATACTATAAGAAAAACTCATATTACCAAAGGGATTGAATCCATCTGCAGCCAATCCAAGCCGCACATTCCTAGGTTCCATTGCAAATGTTGGATTATTTCGGTCAAAGTCCTTCCAAGCTTTCCCATCAGCAGGATGACGCAATACACCATCTTCTTTTATACGTTTCTCGTGATGCCATCTCATATGTTGAGTAATGTGCCTCGATGCATATTTTCACATTAACCTAGGGGTTAAAGGAAAATAACGCATCACTTTATGAGGTACTTTCTTTCCCTTGGTGTTCTTGTCCACCCATCGACCCTCCCCACAAACAGGACATTTGTTTTTTCTAGCATGTTCTTTCCAAAATAGTGTGCAATCATGCTTGCAGACATGGATTGATTCGTAGCCCAATCCAAGTTTCCGCAACAACCTTTTCGCTGCATAATGCAATTTTGGAAGCTTATTTGGGGCTGGAAATGCATCATGTAACAACTCCAGCATTCCATCAAATATTTTGTTGGGAATTTTGCCCAACACTTTGAAATGCATTAACTTCACTAGGAAATTCAATGATGTGTAATTTTGACACCCGGGGAATAATGGAGCCTCAATCTCAGCAAACAAATCGTTATAATGTTGCCCACTCCTGTAGTCTGTTGTAGGTATCTCTTGATCGCGCTCATTCTCTTCATATTCGTCAGTGTCATTTTGCATAACATCATTGAGAACATCCATCATTTCATCTTCATCATTTTGATCTATCACTTTCCTCATTGGTATTATTTCATCCTCTCCATGCCAATGCCAATTGGTATATTTCCGTAGAAAACCATTTACAAAGAGATGATTTTCTAATACATCAATCGTCTGAAATTCAACGTTGACACACCTCCTACATGGACATTTCACCAATCCCCTTGAGTCAACGCTCTGCCGAGCTCTCTGAAGAAAATCCATCACACCAGCCTCATACTCATTGGATAATCGATCTGTCAAATTAATCCAGCTCTTGTCGATCGACATTGTATGAATGTAGCACTGCATGGAACACTAATCATCAAACTTACAATCAATTTGTGTGTGTGTCCTAATTCAGAGAGAGGCAAATTTAAGAGTCTTCAATGACTCACCCTCTCTGAACGGGTCTAAGGCTTCTTGTGATGAACACTAAAAAAATAAAAAATTATCACTAGGTGATAATAACACTATCATATCTTTGGTAATAATTTCTTATTACCAAAGAAAAAAACAAATAAAATTAAATATGTTTTTTTAATGTCTTATGCTCTTTGAAGTTAATGATGTTGTTTTATGATATCTAACTATAATATATTTCAGTGTAAATATTATTAAAATTATTTAAATTTTACTTATTTTTTTCTAACTTCAAATTTTAATTTTAATAATGATTAACATTGTGTTTAAAATTGGTTTTCTAATAATATAATTTTTAATTTTATTTTTACATATTAATTCAGTATTTATTAAATAACATATTTTACTTATGCTTTATTGAATAGTTTTATAAATTTACACAATTTTTTTTAAGATTTGTTTAAATCGTTATAATTACTTTAAGATTTATTACTTATTTAAATAAAATTTCAAGATTAATCTTTATTTTTATTAAAATTTGGTTGCATAATGTTATTGTTAATTTTATTTAATCATAATTAAAAATATATTATACTACTTATCAATTCACTATTTCTTAAATTAGAAATTTTATTGAGTACTTTTAATTCTATAAAAAAATTGGGCAGCATAACGACTGTATTTTCATAAATCCCAAAATTTAAAAAACCTGCAAATAACACATAAAAAAATATCTAATCCCAGAACATACACAAAGCAATACAAATACAGTGTAAATGACTATATAATTTATAATTATTACTCTAAATTTTATTAATTATTCAATTTTCTATTTAAAATATCACAATTCTACTAAAAATTAACAACAAAAACTAAGCATCAATATTCATCAACACTAAGAATAAAAAAATTAACAACAACAACAAAATTCAAATTAAATAAACAAAACTCACTCTAATAATCAAACTTTATTAACCAAATCTAATAATCTAACACTAAAATTATTTAACCCAATCTAAAAAACAAACACTCAAATATTATATTTTCATACAAACATATTTTTATAACTAAAAGTCAAATTATATACCTAAAAAATAAACTATTAAATTAATAAAGTTTCATAGTAATAAATTACTTATTTATCCATATGATTACACTAACTAAATCCTAAAGCTATATATGTATTTTACTAAAATACTACACAACATTATTTCCTCTAAATTGGATATCACTAAACTTTTAACTAATTTTCATTACTAATTATTATTCTTACCTATTTTAAATACATAATAAAAAATTATATATATAATATGACAAATAACAATATATTAACAATATTAAACAAATTATACATAAAACCCCAAATATATTTATGCAAAAAATATAAAAAAAAAACCAAAAAATTATAAAGAAAATTCGTGATGCCTATAAAACCACTTGTGAATAATGCAACACCTGAAAATAAACAAAGAAAAAACCCATTAGAGAAGACCAAAACAAAAGAAAAAAAATTGACAAATTTATACACAAATAAAAATGAAATATATATAAATGCATACCTTAATAGACCTTATTGCTGACTAAATCATCTTTGGAATGGAAGATTTAACAAAAACCAAGCTTTTGGGGGCCGAAATCCAGAAAAAGGGAAAAAAATGGCGGAGAAAACGGAGGGTTTTTTTCATTTCAGAGAGAAATGAGCTCTCTGTTTGGGGAAGACGAAGTATATATATAGCGTCCTCGGTACATCAACTAAAATGAAAAAAAACCACGTAGATATGACGCCGTTCTGAAATGTTTATGCCGAGAACGTGTTCTCGGTATATGTTAGATTTTTTGTAGTGTCTTATGGTAACTTGTTACCCCTCTTACGGCAGATGGTAGCAGGTTACCCTAACGAGAACATCCATATCTTAGAAAATAAAAAAAACTTAGATGTAAAACGTGATAAAAAGTAATCAATCAAGTAATCGTTACGTTACCCAGACTTGAAAAAAAACATACAATCAAAAAAAAAAGAAAAAAAAATGTTTATAATAAATAAAAAAACCTGAACACAATTCATATTAAAAAAAAAAAACCTTTGCAAAACAATCAGTGTAAAAATTTAATATAAAAACAGTTATATAATATTAATATAAACAAAATCAATTAAGCTAAAATATAATAATCAAATTACAAAAAAAATCTCTTCCAATTTAATAAAACTTAATTAAGAGTAAAATTATGATATAAACCAACTTTTATACAAAAAGTTGAGAAACTAAATCCATAAAAGTGAAAATTCTTAAAAAAAAAGCCATAAAATAAGTTCTTGAAAAAAAAAAATCATATTTTTATAAACTTGATTAAAAAAGACATATAAAATGTATTTTCCACTATTTTTTTTAAGATGAATAGTTTAAATAAGCCCGTAATAGCATATTACAAATATAATTGTATATAATTTTTCTTTTTTTCTTTTTTAACCCTAAAAAGAAGGGTCTCGTTAAAAAATAATGCCAACCCTTCTATAGAACTAGACAATAAACATAAATATTTTTAATCAAGTAGGATGAAATCTTAAAGCGGTCATTATTAACATGACAATCAAACGCAATTCAACTAATATATTTGAACGATTTAAAGGCTAGTAGAGATCAAAACAGCATAAGGAATTTGTTAGTCTATCTTCGTTTAAGTATTTTTTATTATTATTATTTTTTTAATTTTGGAGGATTTAGAATCATCACACACACACACACACAAAAAAAAATATTGAAAAGTGGACAACCACATATATAGTCGCGACAGCTCAACTAACACCAAAACTCCTTCCTATCTGCTATTGTTTGTGGCACATATGATCTTTTCCTCACATCATTTTTCATAATTGGCATAAACGTATGTGTTCTTATATATTAGATGTCAACGTCATTATCTTTTTCTATCTAAATATCAACAAGAAAAAAAGAATGGAGGTGAGAAATGACAACAATGATGAAATGGACTTTTGAGAGAGTATATCACAAGTTCAACATGGAAAATGAAAAGGACTCGAGTAAGATGATACCGATCGAGTTCAGAGCCTAAGGCATTAATGGTTTATTTTTTATTTTTTATTAGAGCCTAAATGTTATCTTTACATGTCAAATATCGACCTCTTATATATAGATCATCAATCTGGCGATAAGGTGAATAAGATCTAAAGCCCTTTGTGCACGGAAGACTTGGCTTTTATCTGTTTCTTTCTCATGCAAAATTAACACATGAATTGGACTATAGTACTAGACGTAGACTTCTTCCTCTCCTATTTTAAGATATATAGTTAATACACTTGAACATTTACCATCATATTAAGAAAAGGAAACTCTAAAAGGGTTTAAATAATTCGCAGGACTTATTAACTTAAACTACTTTCAGATTGACATCACATGTTCAGAAAATGTCAAATCATAATATATTGAGTTTTTTTATTTCTTTTATCATTTAACACATTCATACCAACATTTTTATTTTAGATGGATTGTAGCGTTTTATAATTAATGAAATAGGTGATCTCATTCCACAGCTACCAAAATAATAAGATATACCCACAAAAAACTAGTGTAGATGGTTGAGAAAGGGAAAAAAATAAAATATAATATCCATAACCAAACCATGTAACTCTTATCATCAAATAAAGAGTATGATAAAAATTAAAATCATATCACTCTAGAAAAGTGAATTTCATAAAGACCAAGAATTGCAGTCGTAAGTATGATGGCAACAAAGGAAATTGATTTTTCTTCCTGAAAAGTCGATACAATTGGGGAAACAATGAAGGAAAAAAAAGGGAAAATAAATGAATAAATATAAATACATATCTACTAAACGAAAATAATTGTCTTGCCACCGCCATTACCAAATCACATCCTGAACAAAGAAATCACCTTAAACTAAGATATATAAACCCCAATGGCAATGGAGAAGAGATACGAGAAACTAAGAGAATGATATATATATATATATATATATCAACAAATACGCTTCAATCCATAATTTATATATATAGAGAGAGACCAATACGAAAAACCAGTATTCTCAATTCTGATTATTCTGACAATCCCTTGCTAAATGCCCTTCTTCTCCACAATTATAGCATCCCTTGCTTCCTCTTCCTCCTCCACCGCGGCCACCACCGCTGTATCTCGGAGCACCATCGCCTCCGCCACCGCGGCCAATTCCGCTTCCCTCGTAACAATCCCTGGCCAAATGACCTGTTCGGCCACAATTATAGCACTCTCCTCCCCGACGGCCTCGACCGCCGCCACCATCGCCGTAGTAGCCTCCGCCTCTAACCGAACCATAGCCTCCTCCTCCGAAGCTTCTATAGCCCCCGCCCAACCCTCTCCCGGACCCGAAACTCCCGCCTCGGCCACGGCCTCGGCCGGAGCCAGAAGGACGGGATCTGGCTAGATTCTCGACATCGACGGCCTTGGTGCGACCGTCCTCGCCGTAATCGATGATGAACTCGACAGCTTGACCCTCCGAGAGGGTACGGAAACCATCGGATCGGATGGAAGTCTGGTGAACGAAGAGATCTTCGCCGCCTTCGTCTGGAGCAATGAAGCCGAAACCTTTCTGCGCACTGAACCACTTCACTGTCCCCGCTAACCTCTTGCTCTGAGCCATTGAAGACAGAATGAATGTTCTAGAAGAACGTCTAGGCAAGGATGAATCTAGAAGCTGTTTTTCTTTTTTACATATATATATTATATTTATATTTATATGAGATTCATAGCTTGAAGTTTCAGCAATGGCGGAGGAGAGAGGGTGAAGAGAAGACGAGTGTTGTGCTGCTAGTTCTTATTCCTTCCACGAAAATGGGTGTCAGCGTTGCAACCGTATAACTGTTTATGCAAATAAAGTTTTGGGTGGGGTCAGGGTTTAATGATCTGACGCTCCATATATCGTTTACTTTCTTTCCGAATAAATCTACGGTCTACGTATGCTCTTTCCGTTTTATCCGTTTGGTGGGGCCCTTACTGCTTCTAATCCGAATATATTCGGGGCGACATGCTACGTCATCAACTGCCATTAGTTTAGTTTACGTCAGGAGGAGTGTCAACCAAATTCTTTTTTGTTTTTTACATTTTTTTTAATTCTCGTATTTAATTTAATCTATTTTTATACAACTCCTCAATTAATTTTATTATCATTATTTAAGAATAAGTGCTGCATAAATACATTTTTTTTTTCAATCTATCATATACTTATATACCCATTTTTCTTTTACAAAAAAAAAATCATCCGAGGTTACCACCAACATCCTTAAGTGCTGTTAAAACTGATTAGAATGACACGTATCAACCAATTATTGGTTGAGCTCATAATTTTTTTTTAAAAATCTTATTAATTGATTTCAAAATAATTAAACTAATTAAAAATCTATTTTAATGAATAAAAAATAAATAAAAATCTAATTGTTTAACAAACCAATTAATAAATAGAAACAAAAATCTAATTAACCCGGAAAAACAAAACAAAACATTTTTTTTTCTTCAAGTTCTTCTTCCTCTCCTTTTTCACGTTCTTACTTCATTGATCCATTGCAATCATTTCTGAAGCTTAAATTAAAGATACCTACAAACTCTATAATTCTTCCATTTGCTAAAACACCCAAATAAAAGCCATATTGCTACAACACTATTAAAGCAAACCCATAACCCCCCATTAAAGCTTTACATAAAAGAAAGAAACACAAAACAGAAAGATCAAACCAAACTAAATCAATGGCCTAAAACCTAATGTTGGGTGGTTTTCCTATAAAAAAAAAATAGATTTGGTATAAAAGTGTAACGAAACGAAAACAATATGTATTTATGTTGCAATTATCCGTATTAGTTATAAATATTTTTTTGGGCAATTTTATAATATTACAATTTATATATTTTAGAGAAATTATAGGAAATAGCCCAAAATAAAGCTATCAAGAAGCTAATGTCCTCATTTTTTAAATTGTACATAAATGACCATTTTATATTGTTGATTACCTAAATTGCCCCTTTTTATAATTTATTTATTTATTTAGGACTGTATGACTTTAATATAGTGGTATATGTA
This sequence comes from Humulus lupulus, assembly GCF_963169125.1. Classification (NCBI taxonomy): domain Eukaryota; kingdom Viridiplantae; phylum Streptophyta; class Magnoliopsida; order Rosales; family Cannabaceae; genus Humulus; species Humulus lupulus. The sequence goes on from NC_084802.1 coordinate 43,230,932, forward strand.
TATTAGTTTTGTTTAATTAATTTTTATTTTGAAGTTATATTGATTTTTTAAGTTTTTTTATAGGTTATTGGTATATTATTTTCCAATTAGTGTATATATTTTTTGTGGTATGGTATATAATTTTTTTTTTGTGATATTTAATTTCAATTTTATTATACATAGTGGTAGTATATAATTTTGTATCATAGTATATACATTTTAATGGTAGTATATAACTTTGTTAGCATAGTATATACATTTTTTAGTAATAATTTTATAAGTTTTGATGGTATATTATTTTTCAACTCAGTATATATATTTTGTGGTATGGTATATCATTCAACAACCCATAAAAAACGAAAAAAAAAATCAAAATAACTTTAAAATAAAAACTAATTAAACAAAACTAATATACATATACCATAATATTAAAATATTTAGAATAAAATAGTAATTTGTTAAATGGTGTATTTGGTAATATGTGATATTAAATAGATGATTAGGCTATTTTACTACAAAATTAAAAACATGGACATTTACTTACTTTCACACAACATTAAGGGTCATTTTGCATCATGCCCCTATATTTTAAAACAAAAGTAAGATGATTTATTATTTGATTATTTATGCAAAATGCAACTTTATCTTTTTTTTTTAGAAGAATTTATATTAAATATGTCTTGTTTTTAAGTTTTAAATTATATGAAAAGGTTTATATTATAAAAATTTACAGTGAAACTATATACCTAATGTAATGCTCTAGTTATTTTAAATAGTGCTAGGCTCGCTAATCAAGTCATTTGGCCATAAACGTTTAATTAAACGTGACTACCAGTTAAATTTTGGTCAAAAGGAATAGTTATTTCATTAAAATGTTAAGTTTGTACATGAGATCCCATAATAAACATTTACAAAGTTGTTTACAGTTCCAAAATGGGTAATTACAACTTAAAAGTTACAAACAGCTGATTAACGTCCAAAACGTGCATCCACTAAGCGGTGGTTGTAGTATAAATCGGATGGCCGATTCCACAAGGAAGCAAAGAAATAAAGTTAATCAATAAATAAAGTTTAGAGATAAATAATATGAGGAAAATAGAACAAGTGATATTTTTGTAGTTTTTGAGATTTAGAGATTAGAAATAAAGATAGAATAAAGTGTGATGTAACAAAAAGGTAACAAGTAGGAATGATCAAGAGTCACCAATATGCGTACTTTTTTTTATTTGGATCTTTGATTCACAAAAATTACACAAATGGATAGTTCACATCCCAACTATTCATTTGGAAGATTTAACATTGAAGAACAAATATAGTTCACAAAAACGTATTCAAGTGATTACTTGTAATGACCTAAATTTCCTAATAAGGTTTTGGACCTTGATTAGGAGGTCGGGAGGGCCATAATTGATTTATTATGTCATTAAATTATTATACGCATGATTATGTGAATTATATTATTATATGATAATAAATGCATGCATATGAGTTTACTTTTAATTATAAGGGCATTTTGGTAATTTGGTCCGGCCACATTTGTATATTTTCATGCATGTGTGATGAATTTTGAATAAGGCCACATCATAATGTGGATTTATTCGAGTCATTCGGCATGAGATGATCTTTGAATGCAAGTTATCGATTTGGTCATAACGGAGTTAATTTCGGGGCTCGGGGTGAGTCTCGGGGTAATTTGAGGATTAGAACATTACCGGGAATTAAAGGGTAATGGGATATGATTTATTAGTATTTTAGGATATTGAGAATAACGGGAATTGGAGGGTGTTAATTATGATTAACGAGATAGGCGAGAAATGATGATTTTGCCCTTGGTGGCTGTTTAGGGTTTTATTTAAGCTTGGGGGAATTTTGATCTTTTGACCTAAATGATATATATGAACCATTAAGGCTGTAGAAAATAGAAACCAAAATAGAGCATTCATCTTCTTCATCCGTTCATCTTTTTCTCTCCTTTTCTCTTTGAATTTTTGAGCTCCATTTGAGGAACCAAGCTAGGGAGTTGAGCCTTGATGATCTAGGGTTATGTTTTACCATTGAAGAGGGTGTGATTCTGAGCTTGAGGTAATTTTCTAGTCATTAGAACTCTGGTTTTGCTCTGTTTTTCTTATTGAGTTTCAATTGGGTTTTTTATTTGAAAGTTGAGAATTCAATGGTGTTTTTGGCAAAGGTTACTTGGGTTATGATACCTAGGACATGTAGAGTAGCTATTTGGGTTTATTTGGGGGTTTGGATGGAGTTTGGGATCAAGTTTTTAAGGTTGGAAATGGAGAAGTCGAAGGAGGAAGAACCAGGGCTGTTTTTGCCTTGTCCTATCGCTATAGCGCCCAAGGGAAGGCGCTACAGCGCTGTCCAAGGCTAGGTTGCTCTGACTGTAGCGCTAGGGCGCTAGGGGGGCAGCGATGTAGTGCTACCCTTCTTTTCCTGATTCATATTTTGGGCACTTTTGAGAGTTTTTGGCTTGGGGTTTCAATTCCTAAGGCTGGGGATCGAATCTACTCACCGTTTGGGTACAATTCGGGGTCCCGGAAGTGAGGTTTAGGTCAAGAACCTTTTATTGATGATTTCATTAATTGGATTCCATATTTGGTTATGATTAGGTGATCGCTAAGGGATTAAATGATCGATCGTTCTCAAGAGTTGTTCATTTGTTATTTCTCGCTCGAACCAAAGGTAAGAAAACTGCACCCAGTATGTGATGCATGTTGTAGCGTCCTAAATTTGCTAATAAGACTTAGGGCCTTCATTAGCGTGCCTGGAGGGAAATAATTGATTTATTGGATTGATTTGTGAATTTTATGAGTATGTGATTATAAATGCATGTTTAGGTGAATTAAATATGCATGTGGGCCCCTTTTGGCTGTTAGGGGTATTTTTGTAATTTTGGCCCGCTAAGGGCCATAAATGCAATATTTGTGTATATTGTGATTGACACCACGTGTGAGTGGTGATATATTTGTGATGCACGATCCGAGATAGTCCTAAGGGGCGGTTTATCTAGAAAGTCACAACGGGGTCAAATGCCCGGCTCGGGAGGAGTCTGGGGGTATTTTGGGTATAAAATGTGTTTGGAATTTATCGAGCAATGGGTAGTGATTTGGTAGCTATTTGGACATGTCGGGATTAAATGGGGAGTTATAGGAATACTCGAGGACCTAGCGGGATTTGGAAAATGACCGAAATGCCCTTGGTGACATTAAAGGGTTGAGGTTAGACTTAGGGGCAAATTAGTCTTTTTGGCAAGTGGATATACACTTGGAGCCTTGGGATACCACTGGAAAAAAATAGAAGTCTCTCAGCTGTTCTCTCTCACAAAATTAGTTCTCTCTCTCTCCATCTCTCTCTCTTTGGTGGTTGAAGTTTTTAGAGGAAATCAAGCCTAGGAATTCAAGCTTCTTGTTTGCTGAGTTTGGGGAGAAGTGAAGTTGGGGCAACTAGAGTCAAGCTCAGGCCAAAACTAATTTAGAGGTAAGGATTTCAGCTTGACTTTTGTTTAGATTTTTCTGTGTCTAGAGTTTGGGAGTTAGAACTTAAGTGATGGAATTGAAGTGTATTTTAGATTTGTTGTAGAAGTTTCTAAACTGGTTATGTTGTTTAGAATTGAGTCCTAGGTAGAATTCTAGGATTAAGGCTCAGAAATGGTAAAATTCAGGGAGGTTAGCTCGTGGTGTTTTCTGGGTTTGGGGGGCTCGGGCCGCGGCCCAAGGTTGGGCATGTCGCGGCCCATGTGTGCATGAAGGCCTGGGGAGACCTCTGTTCTTGAGGCACGCACGACCTTAGGAAGGGCATGTTGCGGCCCGTGTCTCCCAACAGGGAGGCATTGTGCCTTTTTTTTTGGGCGCTCCGCGGGCCTTAAGGGTTTGGGTCGCGACCCTAATTCAGTGCTTTGGCTGTTTTGTAGGTTTTTGACTTAGGAACCTAATTGTTAGGGCTCATGATGGATTTTATCACCCCGATTGATAGAATCCAAGGTCGCGGAGACTAGAATTACATTCCAAAGTTATTTAATGTATTAAAGCTTGATGGATAGCTTTTGTCAATGTGTTGTGGCTAGGTTTTCAGCGAGGCTCGGACTAGAGGATTGTGCTCGGGATAACGGTGTTCGGGAAGCTTTGGACACAGGTAAGAAAACTATTGTACTCGTAGAGCAGGGCGAGGCCCTATAATTTGTATTGCAGGGCACATCCCTATGTGATTGTATTGCAGGGCATAGCCCTATTGTTTAAGTTTTGTATTTGTTGGTTGTATGCCATGTATTGCATATTTGTGAATGAACGGCAAAGGCCGGGAACGACGAAGGTCGAGAACGGAAAGAAGCCGCGTACGGCAAGGGGCTGGGAACGGCGTTAAGCACCTAGAGTGCAAGTTCGAGTACGGCAAAGGGTCGAAAGTGGCATTGAGCATGTGGAGTGCAAGCCGCTAGGGTGAGACCCTTCTTGGATGCTTGAGCTATCCTCACAGTGTAGACCACGAACCCAGGGCCTGGTAAAGCGCCTGGAACGGCATAGCCGCTATATGTTTAGCCCGTTAGCTGTTTTGTTATACGTTGATTAATAGGTATGCATATGTTAATTTTTTGTGTTGAGTTTTCTTGCTGGGCTTCGGCTCACGGGTGCTCTATGGTGCAGGTAAGGGCAAGGGAAAGGTCGACCAACCATGAGTACGAAGAGTACGAAGAGCGCGAAGCGACGTGTACATGTTCGGCCTGCCTGGCTACCACGACCGAGGGTATTTTTGGGAAATGATATGTATTAATTTGAATTTTATCGTTTAGTCGACCTTAAATGTATTTTGAGTTGTAAATATTTTCTAAACATTATTTTGGGATCCCAACTATAAAACTTTGATATTTTCAATGAGTATCCAAATATTTTGTATTTAATGACTGAGCACAGGTTTTTATCTCAATTTAGCTACACTTTTAACCTAAAACCTCGATTAGCGGGTGATTAGCACATTTTAAATTCACTTAGTAACGACTCTGTAGAAGTAAGGCGTTACAACTTGGTATCAGAGCGAACCAAGGTTTATGGTTCCTAGAGATTAATCAAACATGTACGCTCATTGCCAGTGACAAGCTCGACTCAAGGTTGGTTGGTAATGATTAATTGAATTATATGCTTAATTACGTGCTTAAGTGCCCTGTTTGCCTGATTATTTTATATAGAGCATGATGAATGTGTTAACATATGCATGATGCTAGGGCATGGCCCTCTTGAGTGTTGTATGTTATTTGTGTTATGTGGACTGTTGTTTATGGTTGATTGACGTGAATTGGGAGGTGGTTTTGGATGTTGTTATCTTGCCTGATGAGCGGCGTCGTTGATTGCAAGCAGATTGTTAAGATGCATCGACGATCAATCAGACTCTGCGACAATAGGGCCAAGGATAACAACCAGGGTCAGGACCCTCCACCTGCCCCACATAATTGGCAACAGTTGTTTGCCGAAATGGAAGCAAGACTTCACCGAACAGAAGAAGTGTTATATTATTTTATAATATAATATAATGTCATATTATATTATTTTATAATATAATGTTTTAGATTAAATAAATGTGACATAGAGTGTCACATATTGTAACATATAATAGAGAGTTACATTATTTGGATATATGTGAAATACCCAAACATGTAACATATTTGGTGTTACAAATTCATCACAAATTGGTAACTCCTAAATATCACCCATTATTGTGTAGATTTGTTGTTACACAATATTGAGATGAATTTCTTAAAGCCATATGAGAAATGGTTGATAAAGATGTGATTTTAACTCCCATATTGTGTATGGAAGTTACAAAATCAAGTGGGAATAAATTGGAACGTTTTGAAAAAAACTAAAAAATTGGTTGCTGAAAATGACCAAGGGCCGCGGCGCTTGAAACAAGCGCCGTGACCCTAGTGGCTGACAGCTTCATACAAATTCGGTTTTTATCCAATTTTGAACGTTTCCAACAGCCAAGTAACTCCCAAATCTCTATTTTAATTCCATAAAACATCCAATTAATCATTGGTAACAGCCATGGGGGTTGGTGGAATTTGAAATTCAAAGGGTGTCTCAAAAATCTATAAATAGGAGCCTAATGCTCACTTGTAAGACATAATATTTCTATCCATTAGAGCACTTGGCTAGAAACAGCTTGAGGCTTGATAATTCCAGAAAGCATTTCCTATAATATGTGAGAGATCCCTTAGTGCTTGAGTTAGGGGGAAATAAGCTTTTGGACAAAGGTTTCAAACCTTGTTCAAGTTGGTGATCCCCAACACTCTTCACTTTGGTAGTGTGAGTGAGAGTTGTTTATCTTTTGTTTCTTGTTCCTTTCTTTCATTCTATTGCTTTTCATCCTTATATTGTTCTTCTCTATTTACTTGTATTTCTTGTTCAAGAGTTGTAATCTTTTCTTTTCTTTTGTTTCAAACACTTTACTTTATTTGTAACCTTTTGCTTAGAGTTGTATTTTACTATTCTCTTATTCTTCATCATCTTCTTCATTTTCTTTGTTTATTTGTAGAGTTGTAACTCTTTTTAATCAATCATTATTTATTTGTAATATATTGCATAGAGTTGTAATTTTTTATTATTTCCATTGAAGCAAAATACATATTTTCCTAACAAGAAGAGCTTCGACAGTTGAGGCAACAGACCCCTCCTCAGGGCATTGGGTTGCAGGTTCAACAGGCTGTGGCGCCAGTACTAGTTCAGCCTGTTATGGAGAATAGGTGGGAACCTTTGTATGAGAGGTTCTGGAAGCAGCATCCTCCCACCTTCGAGGGTGGACCAGACCCATTGTGGGCAGAGCAGTGGATGACATGATTTCTTTCATCTTGGACTTTATGAGGGTGGAAGGGAATGAGAGGGTAGCTTGTGCCTGCTACATGATTAGAGAGGATGCCCACATCTGGTGGGATGTAGTGACTCAAAGAAGGAACGTTGCAGCTATGACCTGGGAAGAGTTCAGAAACATTTTCGATGAGAAGTATTACAGTGTTGCTCCGAGCTGCGAAGGTTGATGAGTTTACCAACCTGACTCAGAACCGGACGACAGTTACCAAGTATGCCTTGAGATTTGACTGGTTGGTGAAGTTCGCGCCGGATTTGGTGCCGACTGATGCTGCAAGAAGGGATTGGTTTGTGCGGGGATTAAATTTTATGATCACTCGTGATCTTAAGAGATCCTTGGATTCAGGGGATACTCATTCATTTATGTCTGCTAGAGTGATAGATCAGCTGTGTAGACCTAGTGATTTGTATGCTATGGGATTTCAGACTTTTTTGCCAACTGGAGAACTGGTAGTCTCTAGAAGATGGTTTAGAGCATTGCCAGTAAAGATAGACAGTAGAGAGTTGTCTGTTTATCTGATTGAGTTAGCAATGGATGACTTTGATATGATTCTATTGATGGATTGGTTATCAAAGTACGGGGCGATGATTGACTGCAAGCGCAGGATGGTGACCTTTGAACCAGAAGGGGAGGTACCTTTTGTGTTTGTGGGGACAGTTAACGGACCACGAGTACCTATGATTTCGGCACTGAAGGCTAGAAACCTGATGTAGGAAGGTTGCATAGGATTCCTAGCGAACATTGTGGATAAATCTATAGTTGTGTCGGTTGGACCGAGTGAGACCAGATTGGTATGTGAGTTTCCAGATTTGTTTCTAGCAGACTTGTCAGGATTGCTGCCACAGCGGGAGATTGAGTTTGTTATAGAGTTGGCGCCAGGGGCGGAGCCAATATCTAGGACACCTTATAGAATGGCTTCAGCAGAGTTGAAGGCATTAAAGATTCAGCTGCAGGAGTTACTGGATTTGGGGTTCATCAGACCAAGTTTCTCGCCATGGGGTGCTCCAGTGTTGTTTGTCAAGAAGAAGGATGGATCTTTAAGGATGTGTATTGACTACAGGGAGTTGAACAAGTTGACCATTAAGAACAAGTACCTACTACCTAGGATCGACGAATTGTTTGACCATCTACAGGGGAAGACATTATTATCTAAGATTGACCTTCGATCAGGTTACCACCAGTTAAGGATTAAAGAGGAAGACATACCAAAGACCACTTTCTGCATTAGATATGGACACTATGAATTCTTGGTTATGTCCTTTGGATTAACCAACGCCCCAACAACCTTTATGGATTTGATGAATAGGGTCTTCAAGGACTATTTGGATAAGTTTGTGATTGTGTTTATTGATGACATACTGGTGTATTCACAGTCAAAGACAGAGAACGAGCAACATTTGCACCTGGTATTACAGCGATTGAGAGAGCATAGGTTGTATGTTAAGTTTAGCAAGTGCGAGTTTTGGCTACCGCAAGTCACATTTCTAGGCCATATTGTCAGTAAGGAGGGGATTCTAGTTTACCCAAGCAAGATTGAGGCAGTAAGAGATTGGCCTAGATCGAGCACTGTACCAGAAGTTAGGAGCTTTCTGGAATTGGCAGGGTATTATTGGCGGTTCGTTGAGGGGTTCTCCGAGATAGCCACACCGTTGACTAAATTGACACAAAAGAAGACTAAGAATGTGTGGATAGACAGGTGTAAGAATAGTTTCAAGAAATTGAAGTGGCGACTGATCACCGCTCCAGTATTGAGTCTATCGTCAGACTAAGAGAAGTTTGTGGTTTATTGTGATGCTTCCAAATAAGGTTTGGGGTGTGTACTGATGCAAGCCGGAAAGGTGATAGCCTACGCATCGAGATAGCTGAAGGAGTATGAGTAGAGATATCCCACGCGTGATCTAGAGTTGGCAGTGATGGTATTTGCACTTAAGTTTTGGAGACATTGTCTATATGGTGAGAAGTGCGAAATATACACCGACCATAAGAGTTTGAAGTACTTCCTTACTCAGAGGGACCTGAATATGCACCAGAGACGGTGGCTAGAACTGGTAAAGGATTATGATTGCGATATCCTATACCATCATGGGAAGGCTAATGTAGTGTTCGATGCATTGAGTCGGAAAGGCCCAAGACAATTGTTCAGTTTGAGGTAGATATCTGATAAGTTAGTTGAGGAGATGACTAGAGCGGGTAGAGAGTTGGTGGTTGGTCAGTTAGCCAACATCACTCTTCAGTCTACACTCCTTGAGAGGATCAAGGAGGCGCAGGGGAAGGATCCCTAGTTGAGAGGGCATAGAGAGAGTGTCTTATTCAGAACGGCTAGGGACTTCTCTATTTCAGAGATGGGACTACTGAAATATAAGGGTCGGATTTGTGTTCTGATGGATTCTGATATCCGGTGAGAGATCTTGGATGAATCTCATACCACTCCCTATTCTTTACACCCAGGTACAATGAAGATGTACCTATATTTGAGAACCATGTATTGGTAGTCGGAAATGAAGAGGGATGTGGTGAAATATGTGACCAAGTGCTTAATGTAATGCCCCAAAATCCCTAATAAGGTTTAGGACCTGGATTAGGAGGCCGGGAGGGCCATAATTGATTTATTTTGCCATTAAATGATTATATGCATGTTTATGTGAATTATATTATTATATGATGATAAATGCATGCATATGGGTCCACATTTCACTATAAGGGCATTTTGGTAATTTGGCCCGTTGAGGGCGTAATTGTGTATTTTCATGCATGTTGGTGAATTTTGAATAAGACCACATTATAATGTGGATTTGTTTGAGACATTCAGCATGAGACGATCTGTGAATGCAAGTTATCGGTCTGGTCATAACAGGATTAATTTTGAGGCTCGAGGTGAGTCTTGGGGTGATTTGGTGATTAGAACATTACCGGGAATTAAAGGGTAATGGGATATGATTTATTATCATTTGAGAATATTGAGAATAACAAGAATTGGAGGGCATTAATTATGATTAACGAGATAGGCACGAAAGGACGGTTTTGCCCTTCGCGGCAGTTAAGGGTTTTAATTAAACTTAGGGGCATTATGGTCTTTTCACCCTAAGGTTGTATTTAGCCATTAGAAGGCTGTGGAAGGATGAACCAAAACAGAGCATCATCTCCTCCTTCTACCGTTCATCTTTTCTTCTTGATTTTTGAAGCTTTTTTTGAGGAACCAAGCTAGGGAGCCAAGCCTTGAGGGTTTTGTGTTGTGTTCCACCATTGAAGAGGGTGCTAAGCTGAGATTGAGGTGAGTTTCTGGCCATTAAAAACTTAGTTCTTGCTCTATTTTCATTTGGTTTTTAGTTTGGTTTTTGAGTTGGAAAGTTGAGAATTTGATGGAAGTTTTGGCTAGGGTTACTTGGGTTATGATGCCTAGGACTTGTGTATATGGTATTTGGGTTCATTTGGGGGTTTGAAAGAAGTTTGGAAGCTTGATTTCAAGGTTGAAAATGGAGGAGTTGAAGGAGGTTGAAACCAAGGCTGATCAGTCTGGTCCTAGCACTATAGCACCCAAAGGGTAGCGCTAGCCAGGGCAAATCAACCCTGGTTGTAGTGTTGGGGTGCTATGGGGGCAGCGCTATTGCACTACCCTGTTTTCTCTGATGCATATTTTGGGCACTTTTGAGGGTTTTTGGCTCGGAGTTTCAATTCCTACAGCTCGAGATCGAATATACTCACCGTTTGGGCACAATTTGAGGTCCCAGGAGTAAGGTTTAGGTCAAGATCCTTTAATTGTTGATTTCATTAATTGGAAGTTATATTTGGTTATGACTAGGTGACCGCTAAGGGATTAAAGGATCGATCGTTCTCAAGGGTCGTTCAATTGTTATTTCTCACTCGAACCAGAGGTAAGAAAATAGCACCCCATATGACATGCATGGTTATTATTGAGGCATGTTGAGTGTTTAAATGTGGACATTGATTGCATATCAAATGCTTAGCAAATCTTGCTCACTTGTGAATGGCACTGACTTATTAGTCAGAATCGGCAATGGTGTCAGTATTAACTAAGAAGCTGTGACTTACTAGTCAAGTTCGGCAATAGTACCGTGCACTGGTTGTATGGCATTGACTTATGAGTCAAGGACGGTTTTTGTGTGTTTAACACAAACCGATAAAGATTAGATCTAATCAACATCTGCCTTGAATGACTCATCATGAGCATTAATGCCAGACCTACCTCAAGTTCGATGAAAACAAAAAGCGCTTACCTAGCCTAAAGGCTAGTTACTTAGAGCCAGAGCCAGAGCCAGAGCCAGAAAGGTCAAGGTGACCTACACATCACATTGCTAGGAGGGTATGGGACCTCCAAGACAGACTTATTAGTCATCTAATCGAGATAGACTTATTAGTCATCTGACCGAGATAGACTTATTAGTCATCTGACTGGGATAGACTGATTAATCATCTGACAGGGATAGACTTATTAGTCATCTAATCGAGATAGACTTATTAGTCATCAAATCAATATAGACCTATTAGTCAACTGACCGAGATAGACTTATTAGTCATCTGACCAGGATAGACTTATCAGTCATCTGACAGAAAAAAAATTATCAGTCATCTGAACAGTGACTGAGATAGACTTATCAGTCATCTGACTGAGATGGACTTATCAGTCATCTGACTAGGATAGACTTATCAGTCATCTGGCCGAGATGGACTTATCAGTCATCTGACTGGGATAGACTTATTAGTCATCTAATCGAGATAGACTTATTAGTCATCTAATCGAGATAGACTTATTAGTCATCTGACCGGGATAGACTTATTAGTCATTTGATTGGGATAGAATTATTAGTCATCTGACCGGGATAGACTTATTAGTCATCTAATCGAGATAGACTTATCAGTCATCTGACAGAGATAGACTTATCAGTCATCTGACCGAGATGGACTTATCAGTCATCTATTTAGATAGTGACTTAGTAGTCAACTGTCCAAAGACTGGCTTATTAGTCATCTACCTCAGAGAGACTTATTAGTCATCCACCTCAGAGCGAGAAACTTATTAGTCATCTACTCAAAGCGCAGTACTTCACAAACATGTATTTGTACCTGCTTGCATGCATGAGTAGGGTTATTACTGCTAGGCATGCCTATTTTGACTTAGTAACATGCTATTACTTGTTCATGAGCATATCAAGTTTTCTTGCTGCGCTTTGGCTCACGGGTGCTATATGGTGCAAGTAAAGGCAAAAGAAAGCTGGACCATCCTTGAGTTGGAGACTTAGGTGGCGATGTGTACATATGCGGCTGCTCGACCACTATGGCCGAGGGTTTAAAGAGGAACTAGGGTTAAACCCTATTCTGCCGCTTAGGTCGGCTAGTTGTAAATTTGTTGTAATTAACCTTTAAATTATATTTTGGGATCCCAATGTATACAGTAAATGTTCTAGTGAAACATTATATCTTAACCAAAAATTTTAACCCTAAACCGCTAATCATACTTAGTTATACGATTATGGACAAATGACTCGATTAGCGAGTTTAGCACTTTTTAAAAGGCACACCGTAACGGTCCCTGAAGTTTAGGGCGTTACACTTAGCTTGTCAGCAGGTAAAGGCTGAACATCAAAGGCTAGCAGGGTTATTGCAACCTCTAGGGATTCCAGAGTGGAAGTGGGAGGATATCACCATGGACTTCGTGGTTGGTTTGCCGAAGACCATGGAACAACACGATTCAATGTGGGTGATTGTGGATAGGTATACCAATTCCACCCACTTTTTTCCTATTAGGATGACTTATACTGTGGAGCAATATGTTGAACTATATGTGAAGGAAATTGTTTGACTTCATGGGGCTCCGAGGTCGATAGTATCTGACAGGGACCCAACCTTCACCTCCAAGTTTTGGGAAAGCCTACAGAAGGCTATGTGAACGCAGTTGCAGTTTAGTACCGCTTATCATCCTTAGACGGATGGACAGTATAATAGGACGATTCAAATACTGGAGGATATGTTACAGGCCTGTGTACTGGATTTTGGGGGATCTTGGAGTAATTATCTCCCTTTGATTGAGTTTTCGTACAACAATAGTTACCAGGCGACTATCGGAGTGGCTTCGTATGAGATGTTATATGGAAGGAAGTGCAGATCACCTATCCAATGGGATGAGACGAGCGAGAGGAGATACTTGGGTCCTGAGATGGTTCAGAGGACCAATGAGGTGATTGAAAAGATTAGAGCTCGAATGCTCACCTCCCAGAGTCACCAAAAAAGTTACTCAAACTTGAAGCGCAGGAGTGTAGAGTTTCAAGTCGGTGACCACGTGTTTCTTAGAGTTTCTCCCTTGAGAGGAGTGAAATGGTTTGGTGTTTGGGGAAAAGTGACAGGGAATCAGTTTGTAGGTTGTTATGACACCTCAGTGACAGGGAAAGGTGATTGCCTATGCATCATGTTGGTTAAAAGATCTAACCAAAACTAGAGTAGAGTTTCTGGTGGGCCAGGTGGCCAGCTTTATACTTAAGATTATTATTTCAAGTGATCAAAGGAAAAACAATTAAGTGACCCATACATGGAAGATTGAGTGAAAAGTCTTAGCTGGATTAGCTAAGGATTTTGCTGTGTCAGGTATGGGTTTATTGTGGTATAAGGATCGGATTTGGGAATCCAATGGACATTGGGATTAATTGGGAGATTCTGGATGAATCTCATACTACTCTCTTATACTCTTCATCCAGGCATCATGAAAGATGTATTAGGATATGAAAGCTTTATATTGGTGGCCTGGGATGGAGAGGGACATGATTGAATATGTGGCAAAGTTCTTAACCTGTTAGCAGGTCAAGGCAGAGTATCAGAAATCAGTAAGACTGTTGTAGCCTTTGAGTATTCTATAGTGGAAATAAGGAAACATCGCGATAGGTTTCACGGTGGGGCTACCCAAGAAAGTGGGCTAGCGTGATTGGGATTGGGTCATTATGGACCAATATTTAAAGTGATTTCACTTCTATTAGTAAGTACGAATAATACAATGATCATTATTCGGATTTTGTGTGAGAGAGGTAGTACGCCTTCATGGAAGTCGAGGTCTATCTTATTAGATGAGGACTCAATTTTTACTTCCAAGTCTTGAGGAAGATTGCAGAAGGCAATGCGTATATAGATGGAGTTTAGTACAATTCATTATCCTCAGACTGATGGTAAATCAGAGAGAGAAGGTTATCCAGTTATTGCAAGGGCACTTTATGAGATGGGTGAGATGTTATATTTAGATCCTGAGATAGTTCAGGGGATCATTAAGATTATTAAAAGATTAGAGCTTGGATGCTCACTTCTCAGAGTAAATGGAAATTTTTTGTTGAATTGATAAGCAAGAACGTGGAGTTCCAAGTAGAAGATTGTATCTTCCTTAAAGTATCACCATGGAAAGGGGTGAGGAGATAATGGCAAGTTGAGCCCTAGATTAGTTTGACCGTTTAAGTCCTGGATAGGATCGATCAGGTTGCCTTTGGATTGGCCTTATCTTTGGCACTGTCAGCTGTATGCAGTGTATTTTCTATTTCCATGTTGAGAACATGGGTTAGAAGAGACTTATGTGTTGAGTCATGAGAATCTGGAGATTGAGGCTAAGTTATCCTTTGAGGAGTAGCCAGTTCAGATCTTAACAGAAAGAACAAGGTTCTAAGAAGCAAAACTATACCTTGGGTTAAGGTATGATACAGAAATAGTGAGGTCGAGGGAACAACCTGGGAACTGGAATCAGATATGCAGAATTTATATTCCGGGCAATTCATATAAATTTCGAGGACGAAATTTCTGTAAGGAAGGGATAGTTGTAATGACCCAAATTTCCTAATAAGGTTTTGGACCTTGATTAGGAGGCCGAAAGGGCCATAATGGATTTATTATGTCATTAAATGATTATATGCATGATTATGTTAATTATATTATTATATGATGATAAATGCATGCATATGGGTTCACTTTTAATTATAAGGGCATTTTGGTAATTTTGCCCGTTAAGGCCACATCATAATGTGAATTTGTTCGAGCCATTCGGCATGAGACGATCTTTGAATACAAGTTATCGGTTTGGTCATAACGGGGTTAATTTCGAGGCTCGGGGTGAGTCTCGGGGTAATTTGAGGATTAGTACATTACTGGGAATTAAATGGTACTGGGATATGATTTATTAGCATTTGAGGATATTGGTAATAACAGGAATTGGATGGTGCTAATTATGATTAACGAGATAGACGGGAAAGGACAATTTTTCACTTGGTGGCTGTTTAGGGTTTTATTTAAGCTTGGGGGCATTTTGGTCTTTTTATCTAAAGGATATATATGAATCATTAAGGTTGTAGAAAATAGAAACCAAAACAGAGCGATCATCTTCTTCATCCCTCCATCTTTTTCTCTCCTTTTCTCTTTGAATTTTTCAGCTCCATTTGAGGAACCAAGCTAGGAAGTTGAGCCTTAATGATCTAGGGTTATGTTCTAACATTGAAGAGGGTGTGATTCTGAGCTTGAGGTAAGTTTCTAGCCATTAGAACTCTGGTTTTGCTCTGTTTTTCTTATTGAGTTTCAGTTGGGTTTTTTATTTGAAAGTTGAGAATTCAATGGGGTTTTTGGCAAAGGCTGCTTAGGTTATGATGCCTACGACACGTAGAGTAGATATTTGGGTTTATTTGGAGGTTTGGATGGAGTTTGGGATCAAGTTTTTAAGGTTGGAAATGGAGAAGTCGAAGGAGGAAGAACAAGGGTTGTTTCTGCCTGGTCCTAGCGCTATAGCGCCCAAGGGAGGGCGCTACATCGCTGTCCAGGGCTAGGCTACTCTGGTTGTAGCGCTGGGGCGCTAGGGGGGCAGTGATGTAGTGCTACCCTGCTTTTCCTGATTCATATTTTGGGCACTTTGAGGGTTTTTGGCTCGGGGTTTCAATTCCTAAGGCTTGGGATCGAATCTACTCACCGTTTGGGTACAATTCGGGGTCCCGAAATTGAGGTTTAGGTCAAGAACCTTTTATTGTTGATTTCATTAATTGGATTCCATATAAGGTTGTGACTAGATGACTACTAAGGGATTAAATGATCGATCGTTCTCAAGGGTCGTTCAATTTGTTATCTCTCGCTTGAACCAGAGGTAAGAAAACTGCACCCAGTATGTGATGCATGCATGAGAAACATGTGATTAGGGCATGACATGAATATTGAATATGAGATTGATCATAGCTTGAGTCTTTGTAATTGTGCATGATCATAATTATGTAGTGATTGTTAAGTAAGCATGCTGAATGCCCTACATTTGGATATTTGACTTATGATATATGCCTGGTTGCATTGCTTACTTGTACGTGGCACTTACCCATGAGTCAGAAGTCGGCACGAGTCGTATGGTATTGGCGTTCATGACCATGGGATTCCGCTCCCTAGCCACGTGACAAAACAATCACCTAGGCCTTAGGCCCTAGCTCTGAGTAACTAGTCTTAGACTAGTCAAGCGCTTATAATTTTCTTCGACCTTAGGGTCATTCCAGCATTAATGCTCCTAGAGTCATTCAACGCTGATATCGATTAGATCTAATCTTTTATCGGCTCTGCGTTCATGACGCTTATGTCGTTCCTGACTCCCAGGTCAGTAATACACGACCATTGCCGATTCTGAATAGTCAGTGCCATACAGAAGTAAGCAAGATTCGCTAAGCATTTAATATGTAATCAACATCCACATTTAATAACCTACATGCCTCAACAACAACCACGCATGTCATATACACAGGGTGCTGTTTTCTTACCTCTGCTTTGAGCGAGAATGAATAAAAGAACGACCCTTGAGAACAATCTGACTTTTAATTCCTTAGCGGTCACCTAGTCATAACCAAATATGGGATTCCATCAATAAAATGAATAACAAAGGTTCCCGAACCAAGATCTAGCCTCCGAGACATCGAATCCCACTAAACTGGGTAGTAGGAACGATCACGAGGCCTAAGATTGAGTTCCTATGATCAAAACACCCATTAGGCCTTAAAATCCCTCAAGAGTCGCGGCCCCAAAACATTGAGCCGCGGCCCCCAGCACACACCAAACTCCACCGCCCTCAGCACCTTGCTTGGGCCGCGGCCCCCACCCGAGAACCAGCCATAACTCTATTTTTTCATCTTTAAAACCTTCCAAAAACCTACCTAAACATCTCCAAATCCAAAAATCAAAGTTCCCAAGTATCCCAATGATCTAAAATCATCAAATCCCGAGGCTTAAATGAATCAAAACTCATCGATACACAAAATCCAAATCAAAGCTTAGAAACTCTAAAACTCAAAACTTAAAGCTTGAATTACCTTTGATTGGGTTGTTTCTCGCTAAATCCTTCGCTCAAGAAGCTTCTAATCTTTCATAGGATCGCTATGCCTAATCCTCGCTTGATTTCAACTCCTAGAACTCGAGATTTCTTCGAAATTGCCACGAAAGGTCACAAAGGTAAACGGGAGAGAGAGAAAGTGTTTTTAACGTAAGGTTCTTTCTGTCAGACTATTTCAGGCTTAAGTAACCTCAAATAAAACCTAATGCCGGGGGTCCCAAAAACATCCCCGGGGACAAAATAGTCAAAACTCCCAGAATTTCCTCCTGATCTCAATAACTCCCAATATATTATCACATAAACATTCTCATTATCCAATATCTCAATAATTGACTCCGTTATGACAAAACCACTAATTTGCAACATAGGAACGTTTCATGCCGAATAGCTCGAATATATCCCCATAATAATGGGATCTCATCCAAAAATCACAATATGCACCAAAATAAACAAATATTCCATCAACGGGCCAAATTACCAAAATGCCCTAATAATCAAATGTGGACCCACATGCATGCATTTAACATCATATTATAATATAATTCACATAAACATGCATATAATAATTTAATGGCATAATTAAACAATTATGGTCCTCCTAGCCTACTAATCCAGCCATTAAGGCATTACATTTCTTTTCCATTTACCTGCACCACATAGCATCCGTGAGCCAAGGCTCAATAAGAAAACTTAAACATGCTCATAATCAGTTAACAACATATATCCAAATCATAACAAGCATACCTAGCAGTAATAACCCTACTCATGCATGCATACCAATCATATAAATGACTACAATGTCATATGAGACCAATTTCCCTAGATAATTGATCAATGAATTATATTGGGCCCAATGCCCAAAATACATGATTATGGAATCATACTGGGGCTCAGCACCCAAACACATAATTAATAAATCATACTGGCTCAACGCCCTAGGATATGGGACTAATGAGTCACCCCAAGGCCCTTTGTCCTGTGCTCTGTATAACCAGCTTTGGAGCTGATCTAGTGTACCTAATTCTGAGTTTTCCCCAACCAAGTCAAGCATATAATGCGCTCCTGGTTAGACTAAATCATATGGACCAGTGCTCAATGTGCTATCACCATAAGTCAATAATAAGTCAATGCCTTACAACCAGCACTTAGCGTGTTAATGTCGTCCTTGACTAATAAGTCAATGCTTTATGACCAACACTCAGTGTGTTAATGACGTCTTTGACTAATAAGTCAATGCTTTACGACCAACACTCACCATGCTAATCCCGTCCTTGACTAATAAGTCAATGCTACGATACTAATAAGTCACCCCGGGTCCCTTAGCCCTATCCTCTGTATAAGCGTATCTGGCGCTGACCAGCACTCCATGTGCTAAGGTTGTTCTTGACTAATAAGTCAATGCTAGGAAATGAGACTAATAAGTCACTCTGGATCCCTTAGTCCTATCCTCTGTTTAAGCGTATAATGCACTGACCAGCGCTCAATGTGCTAAGGTCGTTCTTGACTAATAAGTCAATGCGAGGATATGGGACTAATAAGTCACCCTAGATCCCTTAGTCCTATCCTTTGTATAAGCGTACCTGCCGCTTCTGGTTAGCCTAATCAATACGACTAGTGCTCAGTGCACTATTGCCGCCCTTGACTAATGAGCCAACACTTTTCGACGCGCTCGGCGCAATTGACGACCTTGACTAATAAGTCAATGCTTTTCTCAATAAGATAATACAAACAAGCATATATCATATGTCAAATATCCAGATATAAAGCATTCAACATGCTTAATGAATAATCACAAGCATAATCATAATCATGCACATACTCAGGTGCTCATGCTCTATTCATGTTCTTGTTCAACAATTCGGGAATCACAAGAATAATCATAATCATGCACATTTACAGAGAATTAAGCTCTGATCAATTCTATATTCAACATTTAGGCCATGCCATAATCACATGTATCACAACCACGAATGACCTTCAAGCACGATCCTGATTCTGAGCCCCTAGCGATAACCTAATCACAACCATAATATGGAATCCCTTAAAAAACGAGCGAATAAAGGCTTTCAGATCGAGTCCTAGCCTCCAGGACGTCAAATCCTACTAAACTAGGTAGTAGGATCGATCTCGAGGCTTTAGGTTTAAGTTCCCATCACTTAAAACTCATTTTGGCCATTTTCCCCTTTTGGGTTGCGGCCCCAAAAACCTGAGCCGCGACTTGCTCAAGAACAGGGGCTAACCCCTTCTCTGTCTGCGCTGCGACCCAAGGTGCCCCAACAGCCAAATCCACCTGCTTCTTCAAGCCTGGGCCGCGGCACACAAGAAAAGGGACGCGACCCAACCACGAACTCAGCCAAAAACCTCCATTTTCTCATTTTAAATCATTCCAAAAACCCATCCAAACATAACCAAATAATAAAAAAAAAAGTTTCCAATCATCTTAATGGCCCAAAATCCTCAAAAACCAAGCTTCAAACCATTCAAAAACTCCTCAGAACGTAAAATCCAAATTCAAAATTTAAGAAACTTTAGGAAATGGAAACTCAAAAATTCAAAGCTTAAATTACCTCTGATTATGTCATTTCTTGCTAAATCATCCGACTAATAAGCTTCTAATCTTTCCTAGAATCGATATGACTCGATCCTTGCTTGAATCCGAGTCCTAAAACTTGAGTTTCCTTCGAGAAATGCTAACGAGCGTCAAAAAGAGAACGTGAGAGAGAGAATGTAATTGAACGTTCTTTTAATTTCTGGCAGGTTACTTCGAGCTTAAGTAACCTCAAGCAAATCCCAAAGCTCGGGGTCCCAAAAACGTCCCCGAGTGTAAAATAGTCAGAATCCCCAGAATTCCCTCCTGTTCTCACTAACTCCCAAAATATCATCAAATATTTATTCCAATTACCCAATAAACTGGTAATGTATTAAATACCCAAAATACCCCTTGACTCACACCGAGTCAAATATGGGTTCTGTTTTGACTTTCCCACTAGCTTGCTCCTTAGGATCCTCTCATGTCGAGTAACCCAAATGTATCCACATAATAATGTGGTCCCACACACATATCACATATATGCCAAATATACTCATACCAGGCCAAATTACGAAAATTGCTCTTTTAATTAGAAATGGTCTCACATGCATATTTAATACACCTAAACATGCATATCAAGTCATATTATAATATAACTCACGTAATCATATATTGATACACATATATATCACATAATCACATAATTCCATAATTTGCCATCCTAGCCCCCTAATGAAGGCCCTAGCCTTATTAGGTAATTTGGGACGTTACATTTGTAATTTTGATAAACCTATATTTTTTTTAGAAATTTTTGGGATCCCTTGTAATTATTCAACCATTTTTAATGAAAAGTTCAACTAATTGGCCAAAACTTTTAATACCTAAACTGTCATTTAACCTTAATAACACTGTTAAGGCAAAATGACTCGCTTAACGAATTAAGCACTATTTTTAACACACGGTGTAACCGTCCTGGATTAGTAGGGCGTTACAATTTTGATAAACTCGAGCTCTATTCTTCCTCTTGTGTGTTCCTTGGCTATAGCAGACATCACAAGGGTTACTTGTGTCTTAAAGTCTCCACTAGGCATGTTTATGTGACTCGTCATGTCATTTTTCATGAGGCTTCATTTACTTTTCCCAGCCCTCACCCATTAACACATTACCTTTCCCTGCTCCATCTCTGTTTTCCCCACTTGTGTCTCACTTGTCTCCCATACATTCTTCTGTCCCTCTTTCTGTGTCCCCCTCTCCGTCCATGTCCACTCTCTGTCTTCCTCAGCCTAGTCCTAGTTCCAGTCCTCCTAATCCAACTCCTACACCCCTTGCACCTCCACCACCCGCCCTTAACACCCACTCCATGATCACTGGAGCAAAATTGGGCATTCATAAACCACAACTTTTCTACAATGTTGCTACTACCATCCTTATTGAGCCTTCCTCTTTTGGCGAGGCTCAACATGATCTGAATTGGCAAGTTGCCTTGAACGATGAGTTTACTGCTTTACAGTCATAGGGAACTTGGGAGTTGGTGCCTCCCCCTCCAAATTGTAAAATCATTGGATGCAAGTGGGTGTATTGGATCAAGCTTAATGCTAATGGTTCAATCAATTGCTTCAAGGCCCACTTAGTGGCCAAAGGTTATCATCAAACTCCTGGCCTCGACTTCAGTGAAATGTTCAACTCGGTCATTAAGCCCACCACTATCCGATTAGTGTTGTCTTTGGTTATTTTGTTTAATTGGCCTGTTAAGAAAATTGATATTCAGAACGCCTTTGTTCACGGGGAATTGACTGAGACTATTTATATGAAGTAGCCGCCTGGATTTGTTGATGCTTATGCTCATTCTCATGTTTGTAAGTTGTCCAAATCCTTGTATTGCCTTAAACTGCCTCCACGTGCATGGTTTTTGAAGTTATCTACTTCCTTAATTCAATGGGGTTTCCATGCTTCCAAGGCTGATGTCTCTATATTTATATACAAGTATGTTGATGTTGTCATCATCCTCCTTATCTATGTAGATGATATTCTTATTACTGGCTCTAGCTCCTCTACCATTGCTACTCTACTGACTTATTTGGGCTCTCATTTTTCTGTGAAAGATCTTGGTACTTTACATTTTTTCTTGGGTATTCAGGTTCACTGATCGGCTTCTAGTTTTAACCTCTCACAATCTAAATATATTCGGGAGCTTCTCACAAAAATAGGCCTCCTGGAATCTAAACTAGTTCCCACACCCATGGCGTTAGGTTGTCTCTCAATTCATGATGGTGATCCCTTAACAGAGGTTACTGAGTACTGGAGTATAGTTGGGGCCCTACAATATTGCATATTCACGAGACTCGATATTGCCTACTCGGTTAATCTCTTATGCCAATTTATGCACTGTCCTACTACCATTCATCTTCAAGTTGCTAAGTGGGTATTGAGGTAACTCAAAATGGACTGCTTACTTGGGGCTTACTTGGGGCTCCTTCTTCAACTTGATCCTCATCCCACTTTGCATTATTTTACGGATGCAGATTGGACATCATGTCCTGATGACAGGCGTAGTACGAGTGCTTACTGTGCGTATCTCGGGCTCAATCTTCTCTCTTGGTTGTCATTGAAGCTGAAAGTTGTTTCTCGTTCCAACATGGAATGACAGAAAGTTGCTTCTGAGGTATCTTGGATTGAGTCTTTATTGCATGAACTTGGCATTCTGTTACCTGCTCCTACTGTTCTTCACTGTGCACATGGCCTCCAATCTAGTCTTTCATGTGCGCACCAAGCATGTTGAGATTGACTAGCACTTCATTCGGGATCGTGTTAGCCAATGCACTCTCGCACTCGAGTATACACCATCAATGGATCAACTGGCAGACTGTCTTACGAAGCCCCTTATTACTTATTGGTTTCAAGATTTGAGGACCAAACTCACAGTGCTTCCCTGCCCGATGAGTTTGCGGGGGGATGTTAGACAATAGATTGAGTGATGTAATTAAGTACCCAAAATGTAATCTCCTTGATTAGTTACGGAATATTCTAGAAAATGATAAGTGTCTATTTTTTGTTATTAGTCCCCTCTTGCTGAACCCTTTATATTTGTTGTGTATTGTAACAATTACTTTATGAGGAACACAACAATTATTCAATTTATTCCTTCAAAAACCCATGCATGTCAAGCAATGCTTGATGAGTTTCTTGGAGAGAATGAATGTTCTTAGGGAGCTAGAGAGAGAGAGAGAGGGGGGTTAGAGATAGAGTTGATAAGTGTGATCAAAGATTCACGACTCTAAATGACCCTTTTTATAGTGTAGGCGCCGTCATTAGGCTCAACCAATATGATTAGAGCTTCTAAACACATCATTTGGAGCTAAAAAAACGTAACTGTACGGAATATAGCTCTACTGATCAATTTTTCAAGAGTGACCTTAATCAACTCCAAATGCTCCCAAACTTTTTGGGGATGCTTAGATACCTCATTGTATTACTTTAGACCCAAAAAAAACCAACTATAGATGCCCACAAAAAAACCTCATATTTTCACTTTAATTTGAGTGAAACTATAAAATATTTTACTCCTTATTGTGTAAACAACTTAATCATTATATTTAAACAATCTCAACACATAGATCTAAAAGAAGTAATATTATACAAAAATAATTAGTTGAATATAATAATTATTATGATTTAATAAAATAATATAATAAAAATAAAGAGATATTCTATTTTATTAATTCAATAATATAATAATAAAGAGTATATTTGTATGTGTGTGTAATTTTTAATGTTGTGGTTGGAGTGAGACAATATTT
The DNA here is from genome assembly GCF_963169125.1 of Humulus lupulus. Classification (NCBI taxonomy): domain Eukaryota; kingdom Viridiplantae; phylum Streptophyta; class Magnoliopsida; order Rosales; family Cannabaceae; genus Humulus; species Humulus lupulus. Next base: position 43,254,426 of record NC_084802.1, read on the forward strand.
TAGTGTTAAAATTATACTATTTTAGTGTTGTTGCAATACAATTATAGTGTTTGTGCTTGGAGTTGCTCCAAGGAGACAATTTGCGGCTATTCTCCTCAAACACCTAAACATAGTACAACCACCTTTATACACTTTAAAAGCTACCAATTACAAATAAGCTTATAATGAGAAAATGAATTTCTAAGGACTCCAAAAATTAGTTCTTAGGGACAACCTAGAATCGTAGTCATTAATGAAGATCATATTTACTCCTTAATGACAACGTAACTTTTTTCCTGCTTGAGAAGTATTTTTTTGTTTCCTAAAACTATGGTACCAAAGCCAAAACATTCTGTATATTTGAGGGACAAACACCTTCTCAAGCCACCAGATGATCCTATTTATCTCTCCATCAAATTATTGCATAAATAATCTCTTATTAACCTTTCCAACTCATTAGCCACTCTTAAAGAATACAAAATGAAGATATATATGTTGGTAAGGCTGAAAGAAATGATCCACCACTATACTTAGATAAGAACAAAATTTCACTAATCAAGTCTTTACACTTTCCAAACCACCGGCTTAACTGAGAAAACTTGTTAGTGATCATGAGCCAAAGGCAGAGAGAATGTTCTGTTTTATTGAAAACTGAAATTCCATTTTTTATGATTACCAACTTAATTATTTAAATTAAATAATTAATTGTTGTACTGTTAAAGAAATGTTTAAACGGACACAGAAACTGTTTGAACAGAAACCAAATATGTTTAAAGAGTTTATCAAGAGAAGATAAAAACGAACATAAAGTAAAGAACACACGAAATTTTACGTGGTATCAGCATTCTTTTCAGATTGCTACTAGTCCATGGAGCCACGCCCAGATAATGAAATTTATTAGAAGAATATCTAAACGATTACAAAACCAAATTGACTTATACAAATAAAGACTCTTGAATTTGTCGCAACTGTTGTAATCTAAACTCCTAATCAAATTTCTGAAGTGCTAAGATCTTGAACTCCCTTCAAATCATAACACTTGCACTTTTCCTCCCGAAAAGTGATTCACGAGCAAGACTTCTCCTGAAGCTTGATGAGCAATGTCCAAGTGTGTTCAACCTGCACAATTAGCACAAAGAAAACAATACAGAAGTACACTGTAATAACCAATAAGAACTTCCTAGACTCGAGTTCTTTACACAATAAAAAACTCTCTTTAAAACTTGAAAAATATTTGGAAAATAATACACCAAGAGAGATAATCAAAACCAACGACCTAAGGATGTCTTTATATCCTTTAGAATCCCTTTAGGTCGTGGAAAACAAATCAGAAATGAATCAGCCAATAAATGGAAAATCTTCCCAAAAAAGAAAGTCAGAATCTGTTCAAACAGACTGGCAATCCCTTCAAACAGATTCATTGAACCTGGACATTTTTTAAACCCAATTTCCTTAAATAAATAAGGAAACAATATATACATTATCTTTGCAAGTTGTACACAGTTTCTAGCCAAACAAATCAGATCAAGAAATTAAAATAAATACCAATAATTTCCATATATACAAAATTCAAGAAAAAATATTCTTTTACAGGAAATTTTATGTTTATTTTATTAACATATATAGAATAATCTGATTAGAAAACATTTCACAACTAAACAAGAAACAAACCATTTCGAAAATACCACACAATATATTTCAAAAATACATCCATAATTAATTTTGTCAATTTTACCAAATATGACAATAAAGGATTTTACAAAAACGAATTAGTCTATAAAAAATGGAGAACAAGGCCTTAAATAGCCATTAAGTTCAGTAATGAAACAATTAGTTACAGGACTGGAAATTAGTTACACGCAAATAACAGACTAACAAACTAAATAATACCGTAATGATATGACTATACTGTTAGAATATTTATTTATTTGGTATATAAAATCAATTTGTTACAACTAATTAATTTAATATATTAAAGTCAATATTTAATTTATTGACAAAATATTCTAATTAATGGTCAACATTATTTGTTACCTGATTTTGTTGTTACCCGATTTTTCATATCCCACCTGATTGAGAAAACATCTCAATCTGTGGTAGAGACTCTGATGGTAGGTCTCACTCTATAAATATAGAGTACCGGTCCCCAAGCTCACTGCTCATTCTGACTTTCAGTAACTCCATCTAAAAGAGTTAGTGAGAGCTTGGAAGGCCGTGTATTCGTTCTAACTTCTGTTTCTTTTCTTTTGTAGATCTAAAGCTAGATCGAGGTTATCAATTGCAATGGCTGGAGGTATACAATATTCGATCCTCTTTTTGTATATGTTCATTCTATATATTAATTCCGCCTACATGTATATAGGATTGTTCATATGCCTATATTTATTTTAATCTAACATTTGGTATCAGTCGCCTAATCTACATCTCTGCCTTGCTAGTTTTATCTGCATATATATTTATTTGCTTTATATATGCCTTTATATTTATATTTATCTTCATATATATATTGTTTGAGGGTCATATTCATAACTTTTTTTTTTATTTTGATCGAGAGTATTAATGTCTCATATTTTTTGATTTTTTGTTTGAAAACTAATTTTCTACATAAGTACCATTAGAAATCCTTCAGATTATTTTTTCTAATGATCTATGTTTCAAAATCAAGTTTTGAGAATCCAAAATCACTTTTGAAACCTTCATGTACCCGATAATGCCAAAAGTTTTCTTTGATATTAAAGTTCGGTTTCTATTTGTTTTTTAAGCAATAAAACGTCATGAATCTCTTTAGACATTGTTTTAGATTCATTATGGGTGAATATATATGAATTTGGATGTAAAAAACGTTGTTTTCATTCGGGTGTTTTTTTTTTCATTCGGACTATTTTATGGCAAAAAAAAAATTGTAATTAAAATCCCGATTTTAGCTGTTGTTTAATCAATATAAAGCCATGAATCTCTTTATCTATTCCTTTCCATGAATTATGGGCTTTGAAACTGGTATTTTGGTCGTCGGAATGCAATTTTTCGACCGGGTTTTGAACCAGGTCCGTACGACCCGCACGCAGAAACCGGGTCGATTTCGACCTGGCTGGAGGAAGAAGACAGGGGAAACGACATGTCGTTTCCTCCCTGCTGCAGAAAAATGACCCGTCGTTTGACGGGTCACACGACAACACTTAGGGGAAAACGACATGTCATTTTCCCCATGGCATATTTAAAAAAAATTAAAATTAAGAAAAATTGAAGAAAATTCCGAAAAATTACATTTTTTATTTATTTTGGAATTTAATTATTTTCTTGTTTTTTGATGCTTATTTAGACAATAAATTTCATTTTTTTAATTTTTGCAAATTTAATTAAAACATATAATTTTGGTAAATTATATATTTGGAAATTAATTAAAATGTGTAATTACTTGATTTTGGTGTATTTATTGCATGGTATATTTCTTTTATTCATGCAATATTAAATAATTGTGCTATTTTAAGAATGTAATTACTTTTTGTTTTACAATTAAGTTTGTGCAATTATTTTATTAATTCACCAAATCAGTAAATAATTTATTGTTTTATTTAGCATGATTTTTTCTGCCATTAAGTATATATATGGAATTATTGTATTTATTTTCGTACATATATTTAATTATACTAATTTGTATGATTATTCTGTTATTCTTCATGCAAAATTTATTTTTAGTATAATTATCTTTAATTTTATATGTATGCCTTTATAATTTTAAATACGTTGTATATTCCATAATTTTGCTAGATATATTTATATCATATTCAAACATTAAGATAGGTTGAATAATATTTAGCATATTAATCTTCATAATTTATTCATAAAATATTCATAAAACATTTAGGATGAATAAAATTATGAATAATTCATTAAAAATTTATGTGGTTGACATAAGAACGCATGAAACTAAGACAAATGCTCAATCTAGAACTGTTTTTAATGATCTTCGGACGACCACACTAGGAGCACTACTCTCTGTGATTTCTTATTATGTTATACCGAAATTGTTCTTAGGTTTCATTAGAGCCTGAAACATAATGTCTAGTGAACCATATAATTTTACATAATTAGGGAGTTGCCACAACATCTTTAATTATATAAAATTTTATATTAATTTGAAAGGATCACATAATGCACATAAATTGTGATTAATTATATAGATATAATAATTTTACCCCACATGAATTTTATTATATTTATATAATTAATTAGGATAATATATTAAATTAATTTTCTTAATTTACCCACAGGAGTTATGAAAATTAATTTAATAGTTTTACCATAAAGTTTAATAAAGATAGAAGTATCAAATCTTAATTTAGCCTAAATAATTCATTTGAATAATCTATCATTCTTTACATCCAATTTTATTAAATTAAAAATTTAGCCCACATGCAATTTTTGTTTAATAAAATTTCATCAATCAGCATGTTATACACTGGTAAAACATGACTTCATTAAGCCTCAATCTTCAAAATCTAAGTTTGTAATCCTATTCATGCAGCTCCTTCATCATCCTCTAGTTTCGTTGAAATCCTTACCGAAATTCTTGAGCTTAGGGGTGATAATTTCAAAATATGGAAGGAACGAGTTCTTCTTCATTTAGGCTGCGCCGACATGGACTACGCAATAAGGAAGGACGAACCTGCTGCAATCACTGCGACTAGCGCTGCTGCTCAGATTGCACTATATGAAAAATGGGAGCGGTCTAATCGCCTTAGCATCATGTTCATCATGTCCAAGATCCCTCTGGGAATGCGTGGGTCGGTGGAGCAACCTGAGAAAGTCAAAGACTTGATCAAACTGATCGATGAGAAGTTTGACACTTCGGACAAACCACTATACTACAACCTCATCCACCAGTTCTCATCCACAAAACTCACTGGTGTCAAAGGAGTTAGAGAACATATTTCAAAGATGAGGGACATTTCTGCTCAACTGAAGAAACTCGATGTATTCATTCCTTAAACCTTCCTGGTCCACTACATCCTTAACCATCTTCCACCTTAATACGGGCCTTTCAAAATTTCCTACAACACACATAAGGACAAATGGATTATCAATGAACTGATAACCATGTGTGCTCAAGAAGAAGCAAGGCTCCTGCAGGAACAAGGTGAAAGTGCTCACATGGCCACCCAAGGCAAGAAACGTAAACCATCCAAGAAGGACAAGGGGAAAAATAAAGTGCCTCCCCAAGGCAATATAAAGAAGGATTCCATCAAGTGTTTCTTCTGCAAAATGAAGGGACATGCGAAAAAGGAATGCGCCAAGTTCATGAAATGGATGGATGAAAAGGGTAATCCAATTTCATTCGTATGTTATGAATCTAATATGGCTAATGTTAATATTAACACATGGTGGATTGATTCTGGATCAACAATTCACATTTCAAATTCCTTGCAGGGTTTACAAAACCTAAGGAAGCCAGTGGGAAGTGAGGAAAGCATCTTATCCGGAAACAAGATGGGCTCACATGTGGAGGCTATTGGAACGTGCCATTTAGTTTTAAGTAGCGGTTTTGTTTTAAAGTTATATAAGACATTTTATGTACCAAGTTTCTCTAGAAACTTGATTTCCGTTTCAAGACTTGTACCTTTTGGTTTTTCCTTTACATTTTCAGACAAATCTTTTAATTTATATAATAAATCTGAATGTGTTGGAAATGGTATTTTGTCTGATGGTCTTTATTGCCTTAATTTACAAAATAATACCGCTTATAATACTGTGCACGTTCACGCTGGCAATAAAAGATGTGTTATGAATGAGAATTCCTCTACATTATGGCACCAGAGATTGGGATATATCTTTATTGATAGAATTAGAAGGTTAGTAAAAGATGGGGTACTCACCACCTTAGATTTTACTGATTTTGATACTTGTGTGGATTGCATTAAGGGAAAGCATACCTCTAAGTCTAAGAAAAATGGTGTCCATAGGAGTTCTGACCTATTAGAAATCATACATACTGATATATGTAGTCCAGACATGGACTCATTTGGTCAGAAATACTTCATCTCTTTCATAGATGATTACTCACGCTACATGTATATCTACTTACTTCATAACAAAAGCGAAGCGTTAGATGTCTTTAAGATATTTAAAGCTGAAGTAGAGAAATAATGCAACAAGCAAATTAAGATAGTGAGATCAGATAGAGGTGGAGAATATTATGGTAGATACACTGAAGATGGACAAGCACCTAGTCCTTTTGCAAAGTTTCTCAAGAAAATGGGATTGTTGCCCAATATACCATGCCCGGTACACCCGAGCAAAATGGTGTTGTAGAAAGGAGAAACCGAACATTGATGGACATGGTGCAGAGTATGCTTAGCAACAACCCTAAACTTCCTAAATCCTTGTGGACTGAAGCTCTAAAGACATCCGTGTACATATTAAATCGAGTTCCAACCAAGGCTTTTGAATTATGGAAAGGTTGGAAACCGAGTTTGCAACATGTACGCATTTGGGGATGCCCATCTGAAGTTAGGGTATACAATCCACAAGAAAAGAAACTGGACCCACGGACCATAAGTGGATACTTTATTGGATACACTGAAAGGTCTAAAGGTTACAAGTTTTATTGTCCATCTCATAGCACTAGGATTGTGGAATCAAGGAATGAAAAATTTCTTGAAAATGCCTTGATTAGTGGGAGTGATCAATCCAAGGACTTAGGTTCTGAGAAAGGTCCTTCAGAACCCTCCACCTCAAGAGCAAGATTGATTATGGTTCATAACACCCCTGAAGTCCAAATGGATGTTGAACCACCACAGCTAGTTGTTGAAGATCCACAAGTCAATGTTGAAGTTCAAATGGATCAAGTTGTTCAGGAGTTGCCTATAATTATTGAACAACAAGCTGAACCACCCGCTCCTCAAGAGCCTGCTGGTGTAGCCTTAAGAAGATCCACTAGGACGACAAAATCGGCGATACCTAGTGACTACATTGTGTATTTGCAAGAATCTGACTACAATATTGGAGCCGAAAATATCCAGAAACATTTTCACAAGCTATGAATAACAAAGAATTGGAACTGTGGTACAATGCCATGAATGAAGAAATGAATTCTATGAAGAGCAACAGAGTCTGGGATCTTGTTAAGTTGCCTAATGGGGCGAGGGTTATTGGGTGTAAATGGGTCTTCAAAACAAAGAAAGACTCATTAGGCAACATTGAGAGACACAAAGAGACTCGTTGCTAAGGGATTCACTCAAAATGAAGGAATTGACTACACGGAGACCTTTTCTCTGGTATCTAATAAAGATTCCCTCAAAGTTATCCTGGCATTAGTTGCTCATTTCGATTTAGAGCTGCAGCAGATGGATGTGAAAACTGCCTTCCTAAATGGTGACCTAGAGGAGGTGGTATACATGAAACAACCAGAAGGGTTCTCCTCTAGTGGTGGTGAGCATTTGGTGTGCAAGCTTAAGAAGTCCATCTATGATTTAAAACAAGCGTCCCTCCAATGGTATTTAAATTCCACGATGTCATCTCTTCTTTTGGATTTGAAGAGAATGTCATGGATCAATGTATATACGAGAAGGTCAGTGGGAGTAAGATTTGTTTTCTTGTTTTATATGTGGATGATATTCTTCTTGCAACCAATAATAAGGGCATGCTACATGAGGTGAAGCAATTTCTCTCAAAGAACTTTGAGATGAAAGATATGGGTGATGCGTCTTATGTCATTGGCATTAAGATCCATCGAGATAGATTCAAAGGTATCTTAGGTCTATCTCAAGAAACCTACATTAACAAAGTTTTAGAGAGATTTCAGATGAAAGATTGTTCACCAAGTGTTGCTCCTATCGTTAAGGGTGATAAATTAAATTTGAGCCAGTGTCTAAAGAATGATTTTGAAAATGAAGAAATGAAGAACATCCCATATGCTTCTACTGTTGGAAGCTTGATGTATGCTCAGGTGTGCACACGACCCGACATTGCCTTTCCTGTCGGAATGCTAGGAAGATTTCAGAGTAACCCAGGATTAGACCACTGGAAATCTGCAAAGAAAGTTATGAGGTATCTTCAGGGTACTAAGGATTACAAACTCATGTTCAGACGAACCGACAACCTAGAAGTAGTTGGCTACTCAGATTCAGACTTTGCTGGTTGTACTGATTCACGTAAATCAACTTCTGGTTACGTGTTTATGTTTGCCGGTGGAGCTATATCATGGAGGAGTAACAAACAGACCTTGACTGCTACTTCTACTATGGAAGCCGAGTTCGTTTCGTGTTTTGAGGCTACATCGCATGGTGTATGGCGAAAGAGTTTCATTTCAGGCCTTAGAGTTGTAGATTCTATATCTAGGCCATTGAGAATGTTCTGCGACAATTCAGCTGCTGTATTCATGGCTAAGAACAACAAGAGTGGTAGTCGAAGCAAGCACATTGACATCAAGTACTTAGCCGTGAGAGAACGTGTTAAAGAAAATAAAGTGGTCATTCAACACATTAGCACTGAATTGATGATTGCTGATCCTATGACGAAAGGCTTGCCACCTCATAAATTCAAGGATCATGTAGTGAACATGGGACTTGGTTCCCTTATGTAAATTTATTGTACAAACTGAAGTTATTATCAATGAAACTCTTATTTTGATGTTTTCTCATATTTATGCGCATCTTAATTTTATTTGAGAAAATTTTATCTTCATAGGACCTGAATAAACATAAGGTTTATTCATTTAAGTACATAGCCACATAAATTACATTGTTATGTAATAAATATATTGTAATACATGGAAGATAATACTCGTCATAAAAAGAGGACCTATCGCCATGATTCGTGTGTTTATTATCTAACAGGGATGATCGTCGGGCTTAAGTAATACATTAATTTAAATGCTGACCAAGTGGGAGAATGTTAGAATATTTATTTATTTGGTATATAAAATCAATTTGTTACAACTAATTGATTTAATATATTAAAGTCAATATTTAATTTATTGACAAAATATTCTAATTAATGGTCAACATTATTTGTTACCTGATTTTGTTGTTACCCGATTTTTCATATCCCAATTGATTGAGAAAATATCTCAATCTGTAGCAGAGACTCTGATGGTAGGTCTCACTCTATAAATATAGACCGGTCCCCAAGCTCACTACTCATTCTGATTTTCAGTAACTCCATCTAAAAGAGTTAGTGAGAGGTTGGAAGCCCGTGTACTCGTTCTAACTTCTGTTTCTTTTCTTTTGTAGATCTAAAGCTAGATCGAGGTTATCGATTGCAATGGCTGGAGGTATACAATATTCGATCATCTTTTTGTATATGTTCATTCTATATATTAATTCTGCCTACACGTATATATGATTGTTCATATACCTATATTTATTTTAATCTAACATACACTTAATACTCTCCCTCAAGATGGAGAGTACAAATTTTGAACACCTATCTTTGATATAATGTTATTGAAGTGAGATGGGAATAACACTTTTGTGAGGACATCTGGTAAATTGTTATGAGATGATACATGTATTGATATTAATATGAATAAAATCAGGGACGCAACGGAAGGTGGGTCGGGATTATAAAAAATCATTAATATCGAGTCAGGATTAATACATATATCTATACATTTTATTTTTGTGGGGAATAAATTTATTTTATTCAGAATGCATAATATAAGGAGTACAAATTGGGGGAGGGATTTCCTCTATCCAACAATACCAAAGAGCATGCAAAGATACTCTTGGAAATTAGACAAAATAATTTTCATATCAAAATGACTAATACCCAGATAATTTAATATGTTGAACTATTGTTTTAAACCAAAATCAATTGAAGAAGAATCAAAGAAACTACCGCAAGAAGAATATCAAATCTTGAGCATAGAAAAGTCTCTTTTAGTTTCACCAGAATTTATGCTTGAAAAGTTGATAAGTAAACCTGCAACACAAACCAACAAATATAAGTAGCTTCTTAAAAGTAAAATAAAAGAAAATCTTTTAAAATATAGGAAATTAAGCCAAAGTTCCATCCTTTTGTTTTCCCTTGATTCAAATTTTAGAAATAAAATTAGTTTTTAAGTTTAGGGGTCTAATCAAAGGCTACTCTTTGGTTAGACCCCATTAATTTTGTCTAGTGAGATTGAGAGTAATAAAGTAACAAAACAACCACATCCAATAATTGAAAATAATCAATTAAGATAGCCAAAATTCATTTTGACCCAAAGTGAATTGAAGGAAGCCACTTGCAACCTGATTACAGTTTTATAATAGTCAATCTTGTGTGTTGACTACCAATTCATCCAGCTTACAAACAGGCACGATAAACAAGCCTATAAACATTAACAAACAAGCTTACAAACAGGCACAAGATATGTGAGAGATAACATATACTCAATTTAAGACTTAAGGAGATACATACCTTTTGACTTTAACAATATCCAAGAGAAAAACTAAGATTTTTGTGCATTGTATCTATATAATTGAAATAAAGAAACTACAAAAAACATAATTATAAAATAATCACTCTTAATAATAAAAATGATAAAACAATATTAGGTTAACAATAAAATACCATTTAACTTTCAAATATAAAAACAAAATATTCTAATAAAAATATTAATAGGTTAAAATAATTTTAATTATATATTACCATTTAATTAATATAAAGAAGCAATTAAAATTTTAATTATAAAATTCATTTAATTTTCATATTATACGTTTTTCAACTAAAATTGGAAAAATCCCTCAATTAATTAACCATATTAATTGTAATAAATGGAAAATTTCAACTATTGAATTAAAATTCCTCGGTAGAAAAAACAAATTAATATTAAAAAATAATAAATGTTATAAAATAAATGTCATTTACTATTAGAAAAAAATTATAAACAATTGTGCCAAAACTGATTACAATAAGTTCTATGAAATATATGATATGTCAAAATTGATTACATTGAACTCAAGTAGCAAGAAAACAAAATAATATATCTAATTAAATGATAAATCGACACCAAACCTTACCAATTTATAGAATTTCACACATCTGTGATCTCCCACAGTTCGAATACCAAAGAGAAATCACCATATATCTATACATTAAATCAACACATAAAAGAAAAAGAGACTACATCTTGAAGCCTATCAAGATTCCTGGAGTCTTTTAGTATAATCAATCGATCTTCCTATCCAATGAAGGCACACATCTTAGCCTTCCAAGTCGTTCCTCAAACGACATGTGTGGGCATGTAGGATTCACAGGTTGATTATTTAGGCTCTTTCTAAATGTTCTCAACACATGAGAACTTGAGAGTTTGGAGAAGAGAGAAGGCTTGTAGAAAGTTCTAAAATTTTCAGGCCTAGAAAATTCTATTTATACTTTTCTGAGAGTCTGAAAACAAAATTAAAATTGATCTTAAAGGATTCACTTCAATTTAGACTTATAAAGATAAAATAAAACAATTTTATTTTTCTTTAATTTAATTACTCAAACTGATCAATTGTCTTTTATTTTAATTATTTACTTAAATCAAATTTAAAATATTAATTAAGTAATTATATAAACAAATAAATTTAAAATTCAAAATTTAAATCATAGAGACATGTGGCACCACAAAGTGGCACCACTTTAATTGCCTCCCTAATTTTTGTCATTTGTTTGTTTAATTAATTTTAAGACAATATATTTATTCCTGAAAAATAAATATCAGTTAATTCAAAATTAACCTTAACTTAAAACTATAAGTTTGAATAATGATCTCATACAAAGATAATAATTAACTCTCTTAATATTAATCCAAATGATGATTAATATTTATTTAAACTAATATAAAGTTTTGAAATAAAAACTAATTAGTCCAATAATTAATTAATTGCACATAATTATAACTTAACCCCAGAAAATTAATTCCTTTGCAATTTAGTCATTTTCTCCATTAATCTTGATTATAACATCTTTACCTATGACAATGTAGGGCAGATGTGACTCAGGGATCATGGACATATAATACGAATCTCCAATAAACCAGACTATTAATTAAACTCTTTAAATAAATAATCTTATTTATTAATTCCATTATTACTCAACTACAAATATAGAATTGCACTATAAGTAATTATATAATTATATTTACAGAGTTTTCTCTCGTAGTCCATTGATGTAATCAATAATTGTAGTTTTGTCCTCCATTTATTGGCTCGCTAATTAAAGGTCTAGAATTACTGTTTTACCCTTCTAATTACCTTTCATTCCTTAAGTATCATTAATTCACTAGTGAATAATTAATCTATAATCATATTATAGATTTGAGCTCAATAATTATTCAGTCCCAGAATTAACCCTTAAGGGAATTGATATTCGATCCGTTAGGAAATCATGGATTCCATTATTGTAAAATCATGTTCTCAGCCATTCATGATATTGATTCTCCAAAACAAAAGTCACTAGACTCATTATATTAATAGACATTAATGTGATTCAAAAGATCCAATAAACATAAACAAGAGTTCATTATACTCAGGATGTAGACTAATCTACAAATGATCATCAATTAAGATATGAATTAAATCTTTATGAAAAATGGTAAGTTTATATAGATAATTAATTCACATCACTCCTGTCATATATAATCACTATTATATAAAATACATTTACAAAGATGTCTATCCATATCTATAATCCGAATCTAGATTACTTACATCTCTTATGCTTAGTAAACTATACTAGCAACCCCTAATTAAAGATTCCATACTTTAATATGTTACTGACTATTTTATTCATTATATATGATCTTAATTCTCTCGTACGCATACAAGATCGTATTCTCATAAATGAATATGGAGTTTTATGATATTTATATAAATTATTCAAACAATAATTATAATATTAAAAAATAATAAAAATGTAATTTATTTAAATCAATAAAAATGTCTTTTCAAATATTTTTAGGGCACCAACCCTAACAACATGAATCATCTTCAAGGTGCAATCTGAAACTTTCTCTCAGACTATATGACAATCTATCTCCACATGCTTCATTTTTTCGTGAAATATGGGATTTTTAAAGATGTGTATTGCAGCTTGGTTGTCACAGTAAGGAATGGCAGGGAGATGATGATGAATATTGAAGCCTTTAAGGATGGAAAGTGTGACGCCTTGGTTAGCCAAGACCGTTACACTGTGTATTTTAAATAGTGCTTAACTCGCTAAATGAGTCATTGGGTCATAAACGTGCATCTAAATGTGATTAATGGTCTAGGGTTAAAAATTTCGATCAAAAGGAATGGAATTCTCATTAAAACATTAAACTGTATATGGGATCCCATAATAAATATTTACAAAGTTGTTTACAGTTCCAAAATGGTCATTACAACTCAAAAGTTACAACTCGCCGACCTAAGCGGCAAAAATAGGGTTTAACCCTAATTCCTTTGAAAAACCTTGGTCATGATGGTCAAGCGACCGCATATGTACATGTCACCACCTAAGCTCTCCAACTCATGGATGATCTAGCTTTTGTTTCCCCTTACATGCACCCATAGCACCCGTGAGCCAAAGCCTAGCAAGAAAACTTAAACATGCTCATAAGCAGTTAATACCACATTATCAACCCATAATAAGAATGTCTACCAGTAATAACCCTACTCATGCATGCATACCATTCATATGAATGACTACAACGTCATATGGAACCAAATGTCCTAAATAAATGATTAATTGATTCATAACGGGGCCCGTTGCCCAAGTACATGACTAATGAATAACACTGGGGCTTAGTTCACTAGGATCTGGGACTAATAAGTCACCCCGGGGCCCATTGCCCTATCGTTTGTATAACTAGCCTTGGTGTTGGCCCAGCGTACCTGGCTCTTTAGTTTTCTACAAACATTGGGTCGGACAAGCGTATGATGTGTCATGATTAGGTCTAAACATATCGACCAGCGCTCAGTGCGCTATTGCCGCTCTTGACTCATAAATCAATGCTTTTCGACCAACGCTCATTGCTATGGCTGTCCTTGACTGATAAGTTAATGCTTTTTTACCAGCGCTCAACGCTATTGCCATCCTTGACTAACAAGTCAATGCTTTTCGACCAGTGCTTAGCGCTATTGTTGTCCTTGACTCATAAGTCAAGCCTTTTCCAATTATACAATGTTAATAGGAATTCATCACATAACAAGCATCCATATACAGAGCACTCAACATGCTTAATCAATAATCACAGGCATAATCATAATCATATGCATTTATAGGGGCCAACACCCATCAAAACTATATTCAGCATTCGAGCGAAGCCCTAATCATGTACATCACGTAATGGGTTCAGTTTTCTTACCTCAGGTCCAAGCATGATATATAATAAGAACAACCCTTGAGCACGATCCTGATCCCGAGCCCCTAGCAATAACCTAGTTACAACCAAGTATAGAATCCAGTTAGTAATGAGAAAACATAGGCTTTCGAACCAATTCATAGCCTCTGAGACATCGAATTCTACTAAACCTGGTAGTAGGATCGATCCCAAGCCCTAAGGTTTAAGTTCCCACGCTCAAAACCTCCATCGGCTAAAAACTGACATTTGCACTGCGATTCACCCTATTAGGGCCACGATGCCCCATGCTAAGAGTCGCGGCTCTCACAACCAGAGTCCTCAGCCCCAATTACACTGGACACACACTGCAGCGCGACCTTACTTCATGAAACCGACCTAACATCTAAGTTCATGAGGACTGCGGCGCCCAAGAAAAGGCCCGCGGCACGACCCTGTGAACTCAGATTTCTCAGCCCAAAATCTTCTCAAAATAATCCCCAAATCCTTACCAAACTCACCATTCAATCATACAACATCAATGGTACATCTTAGGAAGCAAATCCTTACCTTCCTTTCGATTAAAACTCACTAAACTGTAAAGATCCAATTCAAAACTTAAGAAACTTAAGAAAATGGAAACTCAGAAACTCAAAGCTTAATTTAACTTTGATTATGTTGTTTTTCTGCTAAATCCTCTGGCTATCAATCTTCTAATCTTCCCTAGAATTGTTACGACTCTAACCTTGCTAGAATCAGAGCCCTAGAACTCAAATTTCCTTCAAAAATGCAATGAGCGGTAAAAAGGATAACGGGAGAAAGTGAAAAGTGTTAGAATATATTTTCTGTTTCTGACAGGTTACTTCGAGTTCAAGTAACCTTAAGTAAGACCTAAGGCTTGGGGTCCCAAAAATGCCCCCAATGGTAAAATAGTCAAAATTCCTAGAATTTCCTTCTGATCTCACTAACTCTCAATATATCATCAAATAATCATTTCCATTACCCAATATCCCGGTAATGTACTAAATACCCAACATACCCCTTGACTCACCCCGAGTCAAGTATTAATCCCGTTGTGACTTTCTCGCTAACTTGCTCTCTAGGATCGCCTCGTGCCGAGTAGCCCAAATATATCCACATAATAATGTGGTCTCACACATATATCACATATATGCCAAATATACCCATAACGGGCAAAATTATGAAAACTTCCCTTCTGATAAGAAATAGGCCCACATGCGTATTTAATACACCTAAAATTGCATATCAAGTCATATCATAATATAAATAACATAATCATGCAAAGATACACATATATATATCACATAAGCACATAATTTCTATAATTTGCCATCCTGACCCCCTAATCAAGGCCCTAAGGCTTATTAGGTAATTTGAGACGCTACAACAAGAAGCCATAGTAGCTCACATGTTTCATTAGCCATTGCACGATATTCATCTTTAGCTAAAGAATGAGATATGGTGGATTGTTTATTTTCTTTCCATGAGATAAGACATTTTCCAAGGAATACACAATAGCTTAATATGGATCTTCTTATATCATTGCAACTACCACAATCAACTTCAGCAAGCAACTTGGGTTAAAGAGGTTAGGGTGCATTAAGATAAAAAAAAACAAACCCTGTCCATCAGTACCTTTAAGGTATTGGAGAATACTAATGGCAACAATCATGTGAGGTTGCCGAGGTTGTTGGGGATATTGGCTGAAACGGTTGACTGCAAAGCTGATGTCAGGTCTTATAATAGTAAGATAGATGAGTTTCCTAATGAGACTTCCATAAGTTGTTGGGTTTGTTAGAAGAGGACCTTCATCTTTGCTAAGTTTCAGATTCTACTCCATTGGTGTAGATGCAACTTTTGTACCAAGGTAACATAAATCCTAAAGAAGTTGAAGAGTGAAGGGTCTTTGAGACACTGAAATTCCTGTATTAGACCTGCCTATTTCAAGTCCAAGAAAAAAACTTAAGGGACCAAGGTCCTTTAGTTTAAATTTAGCATCAAGTGTGTTCTTAAACTGAGTTAGAGTAGTTGTATTATTTATAGCTATAATTATATCATCGACATAAAGAAGAAGGGCTAAGAAAACACATGAGTCTTGTCGAATAAATAGAGAATGGTCAGATGGAGATTATTTGAATCCTTGTTGGATGAGAGTTGTAACGCCCCAACTCTTGGGACCGTTACGGTGTGCCTTGTAAATAGTGCTAAACTCGCTAATCGAGTCATTTGGCCAAAATCGTGATCTAAGTATGATTAGCGGTTTAGGGATTAAACATTTTGGTTAAGATGTAATGTTTCACTAGAACGTTTAATATATACATTGGGATCCCGAAAATATAAGTTTAAGATTTTATTGCAGAAAATATTTACAACAGGCCGTTCTAAGCGGCAAAACAGGGTTCAACCCTAGTTCCACTTTAAACCTCGGCCGTGGCGGACGAGCAGCTGCATATGTACACGTCATCACCTAAGCTCTCCAACTCAAGGATTGTCTAGCTTCCTCTTGCCTTTACCTGCACCACATAGCACCCATGAGCCGAAGCCCAGCAAGAAAACATAACACTTTTCATAAACATTATCAAATGATTACCATTATAATCACACTGAACATAAAGCTTCCAAACAAGCAAATGAACATCACATGATTTTAGCAGGAGAGTGGCTGTTAGGTAAGCCACCAGCCTCCAAGCTCTCCTTCTTAGCGAGAGAGTGGCTGCTAGGTAAGCCACTAGCCTCCAAGCTCTGTTTTCTAGCAGGGAGAGTGGCTGCTAGGTAAGCCACTAGCCTCCTAGCTCTGTTTCATTCGTCGACCCTCAGGGTCGGTCAGGAATTAATGCTCCTTGAGTCATTCAATGCTAGTAGTCGATTAGATCTAATCTCTGTTGGCTTGCGTGATTCACGCTAACGCCGTTCTGACAAATAAATCAGCGCTACTTGACCTGTGTCCAGTATCACTGCCGAACCTGACAAGTAAGTCACAGCTTCACAGTTGATACTAACACTTTTGTCGATCTGACTAGTTAGTCAGTACCATACACAAGTAAGCAATGCTATCAATATACATCATATGCCAGTTATCCAAGAATAGGGCATTCAGCATGCTTACTAAACAGTTTCTAGCATAGTCATGATCATGCACAAACTCAGAGACTCAAGCTCTGACCAATCTCATATTCATCATTCATGGCATGCCCCAATCACATGTTTCTCGTGCATTACATGCATCACACTTAATCATCTAGCATGCCTCAACAATAGTCATATCCAGATGGGCAAGATTGCCAAGCATTCATTATGCTATCAACATTTACATTTAAACATCCAACATGCATCATTAATAACCATGCATGTCATACTCAATAGCCAACCAACATGCATCATAATAACAACGCATGTCATGCTCAATAATCAACCAACATGCATCCATAATAGCCATGCATGTCACTTATACACAGGGTGCAGTTTTCTTACCTTGGGTTCGAGCGAGAATTAATAAAAGAAACGACCTTTGAGAACGATCAGCTTTTAGTCCTTTAGCGGTCACCTAGTCATAACCAAACATATGGGATACCATTAATAAAATGAATAATAAAATGTCCCCAAACCAAAATCTAACCTCCGAGACCTCAAATACCACTCAACCGGGTAGTAGGTTCAACCCCGAGGCCTAAGGCTTGAATCCCCAAGCTAAAAACCCCATTATGGAAAAAATGACCTTAAGGGCCGCGACCCTCCTTGGCCATGCCGCGGCCCGCCCCTCAGACAGAGGCGCCCAAACCCAGTTTACACCAAGGGCCGCGGCTCTCCCTAGCCATGCCGCGGCGCAACCCCTAATTCAGCCAAAACCCCTGTTTTTTCCCCTACGATTTCTCTTGGAACCAATCCATCAAACCCAGTTTAAACACCACTCAAACCTCCAATACAATCCATAAACTTGTTCTATACCACACCCTTAGAAAAACCTAAAACAAACCCCAATTAAAACCTCCACCAATTCCAACAACCCTCCATAAAAACACAAGCTGAAAACTAGTATCAAAACAGGGTATGCACCAGAAATTAATGATAGAAACTTACCTCCAACATGATTTGAATCATTCCCAAAGGCTGAACTCAAGCTAAACCTCCCCAAGCTTGACTCCCTAGCCTGTTTCCTCAAGATAGACTCTCAAAACTCAAAGAAAAGGGTGAAGGAAGACTTGTACGGGAAGGAAGGGAGAAGGATGAAGATAAACTCTATTTCTGTTCTGTTTTCCACAGCTTTCCTATGTTATATATATCCAAAACCCAAAATGACCAAAATACTCTTAAGCCAACAAAAGCCTC
Organism: Humulus lupulus; assembly: GCF_963169125.1. Classification (NCBI taxonomy): domain Eukaryota; kingdom Viridiplantae; phylum Streptophyta; class Magnoliopsida; order Rosales; family Cannabaceae; genus Humulus; species Humulus lupulus. Next base: position 43,273,039 of record NC_084802.1, read on the forward strand.
TAAACCATTTCAAGGGTAAAATTGCTACTTTCCGCCTATCCCGTTAATCATAATTAACGCTTCCCGATTCCCACTAATCTCCATATTCTCAAATACCAATAAATCACATCCCATTACCCTTGAATTCCCGGTAATGCTCTAATCTTTAAATTCACCCCGAGACTCACCCCGAGCCCCGATCTTAAGTCCGTTATGACTAGACCGAACACTTACATCTCATGATCGTCTCATGTCGATAGCTCGAACCAAACCACCCTATAATGTGGCTAAAATTATAATTAATCTCAACCATGCACCCAAAATATACAATTACGCCCACAGTGGCCAAATTACCAAAATGCCCTTGCATGTAAAATATGAGCCCATATGCATGCATTCACCATCATATAATAATATAATTCACATAAACATGCATATAATCATTAAATATCATAATAAATCAATTATGGCCCTCCCGACCTCCTAATCAAGGTCCTAAACCTTATTAGGAAATTTGGGGCATTACAAGAGTGGTGCTCAATTTTGCATACCATTATCTTGAAGCTTGTTTCGAGCAATATAAACTCTTTTGCAACTTGCATACTAGATTGTTAGGAAGTGTTCCGTTAGGGAGATAACCTTGAGGTATTTTCATATAAACATCCTCATATAAGTCACCATGCAGGAATGCATTATTGATGTCCAATTGGTGTAGTGTCAATTTTTTTATAGCAACAAGTGTAAAGAGAAGTTTTAAAGTATTAAACTTAGCAACAGGTGCACAAGTATCAAAAAAATATATACCTTCTTGATGGGTATAACCTTTTGCCACAAGTCGAGCTTTGTAGCGTTCTATGTCACCATAAGTTGTTGGGTTTGTTGAGGAGGGAGCGATATGATGGTCCATGTTTTATTTTCCCCCAAAGTAGTCAGTTCGGAAAGCATAGCTTGCTGCCATTCTAGATGCTTGCAAGCTAGAGAAAATTATTTAGGCTCCACAATGTTATGTGTGGCTAGGGTAATAGCTCGAAAATGAAGAGAAAATATATTATAAGTGGATGAGCTGTAGAAGTAGCAACTTTAGTTAAATCACACAAATAATTTTGTATATGATTGGGTTTATGAACAATCCTACCAGAGCAAGTTTGGTCAAGAGGAATAGGATGCTGAACCACATTTGTTTCTATTGTAGGAGAAATAATTTTGTTAGTACGAAACATAGAAGTGTTGAAAAAAGAATCAATGGTCTCATGAGTAACACTATCATGAAATGGATAAATGTTTCATAAAAAATCGTATCGCTTGAGTAAAAAAAACTGATTTGTTTCTATGTCTAACAAGCAATAAGCTTCATTGTTTTAGGATAGCCTATAAAAACAAGCATAATCTAAACAACTAAAATTGTGAACATGGGTGTATGAGGGCTGTTTATTGTTAAGAACTTCAAAAGAGGTTTTGTCTTGTAATAAAACCGAAATAGTCCTATTAAGTAGATAAACAGAAGTGTGAATTAGATAACTCCAATAAGATAAAGGAAAATGGGATTGAAAAGCTAACACACATGCTGTATTGAGAATATGTTGATATTTTTTTCAACTACCGAATTTTGTTGTGGTCTATCAACACATGAGTGAAAATGAATAACTCATTTTCTAGCAAAAAATGAAGCAAGATTGAGTTCTTTTGCATTATTAGTCCTAACCAATTTAATGTTAGTGTGATATTGAGTATTGATGAAAGAAAAAAAAATTGAATGATGAAAGAAGCATATGATTTAGCTTTAAGAAAATTAACCCAAGTGTATCTAGACTTATCATCAACTATAATTAAAAAAAAATGTATAGCCTTGAATGCTTAATATGTGGAAAGGACCCCAAATATCCATATGAGGTAGATCAAAGACAGCAGGAGCAAAGTTATTAATAGAGTTCAAATGAAACTTGCATTGTTTAGCAAGGGGACAAGTAGGACAATGAAAAGAAGTGGAATTATCAATGCCTAAATCAAGCTTTTTATTGACATTATTTGTAATGAGTAAAGAAGGATGTCCAAGGTGAGTATGCCATTGGTTTTTATTACAATGAGTATTACAAGAAATGGGTGTAGCAGTATTATTATGAAAAAAAGCCTCTTGTTGGAGGTAGTATAGATTGCCTAGCTTTCTAGCTATCATAATCTTCGAAATCGGAGAAGTTCTCTGTAGGAAACAAAGATTGGATGTAAAAATCATGGACATGGCAGAGTCTTTTAGGAAAGAACTGACCAAGAATAGATTGTATTGAAATTATAGAACAAAAAGAATATTATGAAGAACAATATGAGAGTTTATATGCACAGTTCCTACTCTTTCAATTTGGACAGTGATACCATTAGGTAGTGTGACAGGCTTGGTAGTGATATTATGTTGAAATGAAGAAAAACAACTAATTTCAAAACAAAAATGGTGAGTAGCACTACTATCTATAATCCAATACTTTGTAGAGAATGGTAAGAATGTGCCAGCAAAGTTTGTAGTTGGTGGTTGTTCAAAAGTAGATGGGGCAACCTCTTTTTGTAGTTTTTGGCTTACAAGTGGTATGAGTTGTTGGCAATGGGTTGTGAGACTTAAAGAATCATTGGATGTTGTTGAAAATTGAAGAGATTGAGGCTTGATAGCAGAGGATGATTATGCAGGTATGCGCCAAGTGTTGTTGGTGTTATCATTGGTGGTCTTAAGACTTCCATAACCATGGGGAAGTCCATGTAAGAAATAACACTTGTCTTTGAGATACCCTTGTTTTTGACAATAAGAGCAAGTGGGTGTTAGGTTTGGTGCCCTAAAAGCACATGAAATTTTTTTTTTTATTGAATTAAATAAAATTTTAATTTTATTATATATAAATATCAGAAAATTCCATATTCATTTATGAGAATATAATCTTATATGCGTATGAGAGAATTAATATTATATATAATGAATAAAATAGTCAACAACGTATTAAAGTACAAAATTTTTAATGAATTGTTGCTAGTACGGTTTACTAAGCATATGTGATGCAAGTAATCTAGATTCAAATTACTAATATGGATAGAAATCTTGGTAAATGTACTTTATATAATAGTGATTATATATGACAGGGCCAATGTGAATTAATTTCTTTATAAACTTACTGTTTGCTATAAAGATTTAATTAATATCTTAATAGATGATCATTTATAGACCAGTCTAAATCCTGAGTTATCATGAACTCTTGTTCATGTTTATTGGATCTTTTGATTCATTTGCTAAAGTCTCTTAATGTAACGAGGATGGTGACTTTTGTTTTGAAGATTCAATATCATGAATGACTGGGAACATGATTTTACAATATTGGAATTCCTGCTATCCTAACATATCGAATATTGGTTCTCTTAAGGGTTAATTCTGGGGTTGAAAAGTTATTGAGCTCAAATCTATAATATGATTATAGATTAATTATTGACTGGTGAATTAATGGTACTTAAGGAACAAGATGTAATTAGAAGGGTAAAATCGTAATTCTTGACCAGCTCTAATTAGCGAACCAATAAATGGAGGAAATAAGTGCATATATTGATTACATCAATGGACTACAAGAGAAAAGTTTGTAAATATAATTATATAATTACTTATAGTGCAATTTCATATTTATAGTTGAGTAATAATAGAATTAATAAATAAGATTATTTAATTAAAGAGTTTAATTAATAGTTTGGTTTATTGAAGCTTCGTTTATAGGTCCATGGTCCCCGAGTCGCCTCTGTCCTACACTGTTATAGGTAAAGATGTCATAGTCAAGATTAATGGAGAAAATGACTAAATTGCAAAGGAATTAATTTTCCGGGATTAAGTTATAATTATGTGCAATTAATTAATTATGAATTAAATAATTATTTAACTAATAATTTTTTATTTGAAAAGCTTTATATTAGTAGAAATTAATATTAATCAATATTTGAATTAATATTAAAGATAGTTAATTATTATCTTAGTATAAGATAATTATTCAAACTGATATAGTTAAGATATGGTTAATTTTGAATAACTATTATTTATTTTTGAAATAATATTAATATATTTGGGAATAAATATATTGTCTTAAAGATAATTAAACAAACAAATGAGAAAATTAGGGAGACACACAATGTCGCACACGACACTCACTGTGCTTACACAGTGAGTGGCGCCACACGCATGTGCCATGTGTCCCTGAGATTTGAATTTTGAATTTTAAATATTATTTGTTTATTTACTTATTTAATTATCATTTTAACTTGATTAAAATAAAGAGATAGCTGATGAGTTTGAATTAATTAAATTAAAATGAAAATAAAATTATTGTATTATCTTTATAAGTCTAAAAAGAAGCGATTCTTTTCAAGTTAGTTGTTTTTAGACTATCAAAAGTATCGATAGAAATTTTCTAACCCTGAAAAACTCTATAACTCTCTACAACGTTCTCTCTTCTCCAAACTCTCTAGATCTCATGTGTTGAGAACATCAACAGAGCCTAAATAATCAAACCTGTGAATCCTACATGCCCACACATGTCCTTGTGTGATTGAGAAACGACTTGGAAGACTAGGGTGTGAGTCTTCACTAGATAGGAAGATCGTTTGATTATACAAAAAGACTAAAGGAATCTTGATAGCCTATAAGATGTAATTTTCTTTACTCTTTGTGTGTTGATTTAATATATAGATATATGTATTGGTCCTAACTCGGTATTAATGATTTTTTTTTAAAAACCCGTCATTGTAACGCCCTACTAATCAGGATCGTTGCACTATACTTTAAATGGTGCATTACTCGCTAAACGAGTAATTTGGACTGAAATCGTGTAATTAAAACTAACCCAAGGATTAGGTATTAAATTTTTTGGTCAACGACAACCATTTCATTAAAAGGTTTAGACTCGTACACAGGATCCTAAAAGGGTTTATAAACTGACATATGAACAACATAAACACCAAAAGACGGCCTAGGCTGCAAAATTCCAGGTTCAACTCGAGTTCCAGCAAGTATTCTCGACCGTTCCAGTCAAGCAGGCCACATATGTACACTCCGCTCCTGAAGCTCTCCAACTCAGAGCTAGTCCAGCAATTTGTTGCCCTTACCTGCACCACAAAGCACCCGTGAGCTGAGGCCCAGCAAAAAAACCTCACAAGGAATAACAATATTCAAATATTCAAAAGCACTAAACACATGCTTCACAATTAACCAATACATTTAAATTTTGTAAACATGTTCCACAATTTACAAAGATGTTCATATAATAAACTACACAGCAAAGAAAGACAAGAATTCCACTCACCGTTAAATGCATACACAAGAATTCCACTCACGGTTCATGCTAGAAAAGTGGGGATTGCACCCTCCAAACTAAACCCATCTTCATGGCCTGGGATCCACACGATTTGCCGGTCAGCCACACGCTCAATGCGATGGCTGTCCGACCCCACATTAACTACTTTGGTCGAAAATTAGTTGTATCATACATTCACCGATAGCTCAAGGCCAATGAGCATATCAAATTTAATGTAAACAAAAGGCCATAGAGCCAAGCGTACGTCGCGCTTTATATTTCATGCAACCATGGGGTCGTACAAGCGTATATCACGCGTTTGGGTTGGCCTAGACATAATGACCTGCGTTTAGCATGCTATTGACGTACTCTTATAAGCTAAGCTTCTTATTCCACATGGGATTATAGATTCACTATGGGGCCCATTGCCCCCTCCTCTTTATAACAAGCCTTAGAGTTGGCCCAGCGTACCTGGCGCTTTTGATTTCCAAACGACCATAGGGTCGGTCAAGCGTATATCACACTCCTAGTTAGGCCTAACCATATTAGCATGCGCTCAGTGTGCTATTTCTTCCCTTGACTTATAAGTCAATCCTTTTGACTAGCGCTCAACATCCTATTGCCATCCTTGACTTATAGGTCAAGCCTTTCGACCAGCGCTCAGCGCACTATTGCCGTCCTAGACTTATAAGTCAAGCCTTTTCAATTAGATATTACAGACATGCATATATCATTTATCGGTTATCTAGAAATGGAGCATTCAAGCATGCTTAATCAAACAATCACAGGCATAACTATAATCATGCTCATTCGTAGGGGCTCGAGCCCTAATCATAATCATGTTCACCAATCGGGCAAAGCCCTAATCACATATAACACGCATTGCGTGCAATTTTCTTACCTCTGGTCCAAGCACGAGTTAGTTAATCACGACCCCCAAGCATGACCCTATTCCGAGCCCTAGTTGTACCCTAGACACAACAATAATAAACGATATTTATTGTTGACGCAAGAACTCGCCAAGGATATATGGATGGAAAACTCAAAGCTTGTTACGAAAAATGCGTAGGTAGGACTTAGGAAAACTTAAGAAAGAGAGATGCGGAACAACAATGGAGGAAAATATTGTATATTGCTTTACTATCTCTGTTTACAATGAATTTTTCCAACCCCATCATTTGAGGGGTCGAAGCCTATTTATATATGGGCTCTAATGGCCGCTGATACAAGGTGGTCCCAAGGGACAAGATCGTACATTGGTACCCTATCAGAGTAGTGGTGCATGGTGTAGAGGAGAAGAGGGTCGTGGTGTCGATTGTCAGTACAGGGTCAGAGGTATGCAGGTCATGCCACCACTTCTTGTACTGATTCGTACCACCACTACTTGTCGGGCACTGATGTCAGAATCACGCCCTTGCCTTCCTCAGGGTCATACACCTCATACCTGTTCACGTGCCCTGTACTTGAAGGTCCTTCTCACACTTCCAAAATATATCTTCTCTCATCTCCTTCTAATATTTTGCTAAGTGTTGGACACATTTACTAGTTCTCCTTCTCTACTTAGGAGGCTTAGGACATATGGTATGTGATGAGGCAATGAAGCCCTCACTATGTGTGGCTCTCCTACGTGCCCTATCATCATCGCAACGAGGCCCTTTGCATGTTTTACATACGGACAAAGTGTATTCCGCTCATAGGCAGTGTTACCACATTATGAGCAACACGGCGAGGCAATTGGGCGTCGTGAGGGGTGCGCGAGGCACTCGGCTGGCTATAGCATGGGGGGGCCTCGCTATGTGAGGTACTTGCATCGCATGGGGTGCGCAAGGCACTCGGTTGGTTGCAACATATGGGGCCTAACTATCTGAGGCACTTGGCATCGTGAGGGGTGCGTGAGGTGCTCGACTGGCTGCAGCATGTGGGGCCTTGCTGTGCGACGCTCTTGGGCATCACGAGGGGTGCACGAAGCACTTGGATGGCTGCAGCATGTGGGGCCTCGCTGCGAGAGGTACTTGGACTCCGTGAGGAGCTACGCGAGATTCTTGGCTGACATGCGAGGCCCTCTTCTCGGTTGTCTTACTTCTTCAACGAATTTCCTGTATTCACACTTTCCCCCGAGTCTATGAGCATTCTCTTGAGTGTGTTCGTAGACTCTTTCATATGTTCTTTGTGTGATTTGATTGGATTTTATGCTTCATTTTCCTTGAAGGGGCGCGGAAGGCTCACCTTTTGAGTGCTATCTTGGAGTGAATGAGGAAACACAAAATGGACCTTGGTGGTGTGTTTCTTTGTAATTCTTAAAGAAACACAAAAACCAACTAATTTTTGAGGGGATCCAAGCATGTCCTCCATCATCCAAGCATGGACCTTGGTGGTGTGACGAGGGCCAATCACTTCCAATCGCGGATCTCAAGATTTCCAAGGCTCTTGATCTCCACCATCCATCTAAATTTGATCCAATGTTTAGACAATTTCGACCTTCCTTATAAATACCCCAAGACTTGAAGTCACCTCTTCACACCAAATATTGTTTAGCCTAGTGGTTTCTCCTTCAAACCATATCTAGGAGCTCGAAGGTCGTATCCCCCATAGAGGCATTTTTGAGGTGATTTTCTCCTCTTTTCATTTATTCATTCATTTGTTTTTTTTACTTGTTCTCTCTCATACAAGGTTTGCATTGTAGTGGTGCAAGGCGTTCCCTCGTTGCTAAAGGTCCGCTCTTGCTTGTCTTTCGGCCCATCTTTACACGCCTAGAAGCTTCTTTATAACGACCCAAATTTCCCTAATAAGGTTTAGGACCTTGCTTAGGAGTCCGGGAGGGCCATAATTGATTTATTGTGCTATTATATGATTATATGCATGATTATGTGGGCCATATTATTATATGATGATAAAGGCATGCATGGGGTTATATACTCTATTGTGAGGGTATTTTGGTAATTTGGATCATTGAGAGCGTAATTTCATACTCGTGTGTATATTGGTAGGCTAATGTTGAGACCACATTATTATGTGGGTATGTCTGCAGCTTACGGCTCGAGGCGATCCTAACAAGCGGTTTAGCGGGAAAGTCACAGCGGGGATTTATACCCGGCTCGGTGTGAGTCTGGGGATGTATCTGGGAATTTGGAGAATATATTGGAGACGATTTGATATTGAGAAATATAATTGGTGACTAATTAGACGATGGGAATTAAGTGGTAAATATTTAGGACACTTGAGGAGTTAGGGGGAATTGGGAGCAATGACTAAAATGCCCTTAGGATATTTAAAAGCTTGGTTTAATTGGGAGGGCAATATGGTCATTTGACTATAAGGGATACGTAACATCTGCCTTTATGTCGTAGTGGAAGTTGTCGATAAACTCAGAAGCTTAAGGAAAAGAAAAGAAGAAGGAAAGAAAGAAAAGCAGGACACTTAGAGTTATCTCCCTCTCTCTCATTCGGCTGGGTCATCTCTTCACCAATCCTTGTGAGTTTTGGAGCTAGAATTCCAGAGTAAGCTCAGGATGGAGCTTAGGGCTAAGGACCTTGGTGAAGCTAGAAGAACTAGCAGGGTTTAGCCAATCAATTGAGGTAAGTTTTAAGGTTTCCTGATGTGTTTTTTCTGGGTTTTAATGTGGTGGTTTCTAAGTTTGAGTTTTGGTTGGAATAAAGGGATATGAACCTGAGGAGTTGAAGGGCTTGAGGCTGGTTGGATGCTGTAGATAACTTAAGGTCGAAATCCTCCATGGAAGGTAACAAGTTATGGCTTTGATGTTCTAGGTATCTGAGTTTCTGGTTGAATCTTTCAGTTCTTGGGTTCAATGTTTTTTTTTCTAGTTTGATGATGCATGTGGTTAGGTCATGTGTTATTAAGTTGTATGGGGTGAGATATAGGTGATGGTATACTCAATTTGGTGTGTAATTGATGGTTGGAAGGGTTCCTAGGGGTTTTGGTTCGAGGAAAGTCGAAGAGGGAAAACAGGGTGCTGCTGGTCTGTGACTAGCGTTGTAGCGCTAGCCTTTGGGCACTACAGCACTAGGCTAGGGCTTTCTGGGCGTTTTGGTTCTACTTGTAGCGCTATAGCACCCTCCTTAGAGCGTTGTAGCGCTACCCTGTCTCCAGAAAGGGGTTTTTCAGTTTTTCCTTAGGGTTTTTGCCAAGAGGCTTGGGGTTTGATTTCACCACCCCGTTTGGTGAAATTAGGGCTTCTTGAGGGCTCGGGATTGGTCCTGAGGCTAGGTTTTGGATTTGAAGTTTGTTGGTGAATCTAATCTATGGCTGTGACTAGGTACACGCTAAGGTTTAGACGGGATCGTGCTTGAGGATCAATTGGACGAGCTAGCGAGATCTAAAGGTAAGAAAGCTGCACCTGATTATGTGGTTAGGTTGGGACTAAGTGTTCCCTATGTTTGTATGCATTGTTATGTGAATGTGATTAACCATGTGGACACGATGGGACTAAGAGCTCCCTACATTTGTATATCATGTCATGAGATGGTATTATTATGCCATGGGACATGCGATAACCGGCCTAAGAGTGTCAGAATCAATATTGCGCACAGGGTGCGGCTCGGCCACTGGTAGCTGAGGCAGCTTATTTATCACTGAGCTCGGTTAAGCTGGCCGGAGTCAGTGAGTATTACACTGGGGCCGGCCCAAGTGTGCCAAAGACAGTGTGTTAAATAGAGGGTGCGACCTAAGGGTGCTGACCCTGAATATTATTTGATGGATGTGATAAATTGTTGATTATGAACGTGAACATTGTGTTATGGATATGATTGGTTGACTGTCTAGATGATAAACTGTTAACCTGCCGAGTGTTATCACTGATTGGATAAACGTTATGAATTGCTGAATTCCTAGTTGTGCATTGTGGGATATTTGATTAATGACGTTGTTCTTGCTATGATATTATGATTTCTTGCTAGGCCTCAGCTCACGGGTGCTACGTGGTGCAGGTAGAGGCAAGGGTATGCCGAATCAACCATGAGTTAGAGAGCTCTGGGGGCGAGGTGTACATTGTCATCTGCTCGGCCGCCACGGTCGGGGAAATTGTACAGGGACGGAAACCTAAAATGTATATTTTGCCATTAGAGTGGCCTGAATTATTTGTAACTCTTAGATTTTGCTGTAACTAAGTCGTCTAAACCCTGTTTTGAGTTTCCATGTATTAAACTGTCATTTTTAATGAAAATAGCCTGTTTGTGACCAAAATCTTTTATTTCTAATCCGTTGATGACATTGAATCCACATTTGGTTTAAATGGCTTGATTAGTGAGTCTTGTACTATTTTAAACACATAGTGTAACGGTCTTGGTTATCCAGGGCGTGACAACTTGGTATCAGAGCCGTCTGGGTTTATGGGTTTCTGAAGATTAGCTGGACATGTACACTCACCGTTAAAGACAAGCTCGACTTAAGGGTTTGTAGTGGAATACATGAAATTGTATGCTTAAGTGCTTGAATAAAATATGAGTGTATTAATTGGTATGATTAATAGGGAGCATGAGATACTGATAGGGCCTGGCCCTTGATTGCTGTGTGATGATATTAAGGCATGCTGATTAGCATTGCTTTCGCATGTGGATGAATATGTGGATAATGGTGATATATGGATTGCAGGTTATTATATGTTTAAATTGAACTTATATGTTATACCTGTTTATCGGTATGAAAGGCATAATAGGTATGAACACACCTAGTGATAAAGAAATTTGATAATTTATGCATAATATGGGTGTTTGATATGCTTTATGTGTGTTTGATTGTTATGGTTATTTGGATCTGCCCTTGGGATGGTTTTGGGTATAAACGTCAGGGCTGAGAGGTTTAGTCGATGAAGACAAATTAATTCAGGGTGTGTGTGCTGAGAATGGTTGATTGGACTCAGTTTTGGTTTTGGTAAGGATTGAGGATGACAGTTTGGGGTTGGAATCCTCCACCTACCCCTAAGATTCGCAGCAGATGTTTGCTGATATGTGAGTCAGGTTGTGAGGTCTGATAGAGGGGATTGGATGGATGAAAAAAGCAGGTTGCTGAGAGGGAACAGACAAGAATCATTGTATGGAAAGCCTTGGAAGTATTATCCTCTAGTTTGAGGAAGGTTTGGGTTTGTTCAGGAATCGATTAGTGAATGGGTGCGGCTAATCCCATTCCTGGTAATATGAGAAGGATAAATTGGGACAGAGTAGCCATATTAGGCATTTGTGGCAAAAGGGTGTCGAAAGTGGTAAGACAGCGGTATCATATTGTCGAGTTTGGTGGGTTGATCGATCCACTTTGGGTTATGGTACAAATGGACGTAGTTGGAAGTGATAAGTCATTTGTGAGTTAAACTCTGAGATGGTTGTCTGTGCGTAGGTAGTAAAGAGGGCCTCATTATCTAAGATGAAAGTAATACAGGTGATGACATTTTTGTTCGTGGAAATTTAGTAAGTGTGGCTACTCAGTGATCGGAGGAATGAGAACCTTTGGTGGTTTTATGGCTCCTGGTTTAGACGGGAAAGGGGTTCAATTTACAGGTTGGCCATCAAGACAGAGAAGACTGAAATATTTTATTCATTTAAGAGCCCAAGGTTAGTTCCTCGAAAGTGACCAGAGGATTGGATAGCTTTTGCTCTAGTTGGGAAAAGAACTGAAAGGACTTAGTACTGTGTGTCTATTAGGAAAGATTCAGATGAGTATTTGTTGAGGAAAGTTAATGTGTTATATAAGGGACAACCCTAGACAGTTATGAGCATCTCTTGAAGTGTATTGATTCGACTGAATGGAAATTAAATTAGTCAGTAAGGATGTGGGTGAGTATGCTAGAAGCTTTTGGGTACAGTTCGGAACTTGGGTATGGAAGGATTTGGTATCAGGGACGCTATGAGGAATGATATTAGGTTGGCATAAGGAATTATTGAGTCACCTGGAAAAGTATGCGACTTATAAGTGAATTGGACAGAATATTGTGTCGTGGGACTCGGGGATATTGCCTGCTAGTGATGAAGAGTTTAAATGCCTCGTTACAAGATAGGACGATGTCTTCAGGAGTTGATCATCGATCTGGTTATTACTAGAAAAGGATCAAGGAAAGAGACATCTCATGAATTATTACTTGTACCGAGAGGGGTGTGATGTACTAATAGTAAGGATTCCTAATCATTTTGTGTTTCAACGACACAGGTAAGTTTTACAAGCAGAGAATAGAGAAATAACATGGATGGGTTGCATTCAGGTTCACCAGCGACAGGTTGTACTACTCCCCAACTAGAAGTGGAACATGAACGACTACAATACTGATGATATCATGACTGAAGCAGCAGGGTCAGAGGTAAGGTTTCAGAAGGTATTAACTTCATTCTTCAAAGGTATTCAAGGTTAAGCTACAGGAAGGGAAGAGATCAGGTACGAAGAGATTTAACGAGAAGCACACTAAGACCGATGAGCATATCAGCTACTACTTGAAGTATCCTCGAAGACAGTTACAGCGTAAGGATTTTGAATATGAAGAGTTGGTCAAGTATGGGGAAACAGTGATGGGTTGTAAGAAAGGAGCAGTAACTCTTGAGTTTAAAAGGGGGAAATCCTTGCAGTGGTTAGCATTTGTACCTGGAGTGGGAGATTTATTGTAGGGGAATGATTAGAACCTTAGCTAGCGTGATGAACACTACTTGAGTTGTATCAGTGGGGCAAGACAGCCTGGGTTAGTTTGTGAGTTTCCAGATAAGTTTCCAATGAATTTGTCAAGGAGTTTGTTTGCGTAAAGAAATGGAATGGTGATAAGATTGGTGTCAGTGATGGAATCAGATCTAAGACACTTTATTGAACGGTTTTAGCAAAGCTGTGAGAATTAAAGTCTCAATTGTTGAATAGGATGATATTCTTCAGGAAGGGTCTTTGATCTGGTTATTACCAGCTAGAGATCAGGAATAGTTAAGGGTCTTTGATCTGGTTATTACCAGCTAGAGATCGGGGACAGTTAGGGATCTTTGATCTGTTTATTACCAGCTGGAGATCAGAGAAGAGGATAGGCAGGAGATTGCTGTTATATTCGATAAGCGCACCGAGGATGCTGGGTCATGTGTTGAGGGTTTGGGCAATGCCAAATTGTTTTTGTGAAATAAGTAAAAAGAGTATTCAAAGATTATCTGAATTAGATTTGTGATTATTTTGATCGATGACATAGTGATGTATTCTGGTTGGAACTTTGTCAAGGTTAAAGAATGCCTTGAAAGTAAGAGTTTCCTTAAGCAAGCATAGTGGTACATGTACTTGGGTTGAGTTCTGCGTCTTTTTACAGATTAGAATCAATTGCTGAGTTGTTATGACACTCCAAGACAGGAGGAAAGTGATGGTCTATGCATGATGTTAGTTAAAGGATCCAACTAAAACTAGAGTGGAGTTTCTAGTGGACTTGATAACCAGTTGATACTTGGAATTATTATCTTATGAAGGATCAAGAAAGATAGTTAAGGAAATCCTTGATGAAAGGAATTTAAGGCAAGTCTTAGTTGAGTTAGCTAAGGATTTTACAGTGTTATGTATAAGTTTATCGTGATATAAGAATCCAATCTTGACTCTGATGGGCACTAAAATTACATGGAAATTTTGGATGAATCTCATACTACTCTCTTGGTCTTTTCATTCACACATCAGGGAAAAAGGTACCACAATTTGAAGGTTTTGTATTGGAGACCTAGGTGAAGAGGATTATAATGAATGAGGAACAAAATTCTTAACCTGATAATAGATCATGATAGGTATGGCAGCCTTTGAGTATGTTATAATGGGAATAAGGAAATATCGTAATAGGTATCGCAGAGAGGCTGCCAAGACGGTTGGGTCATAATGGACCAGCATCTAGGGAGAACTTCCTTTTATCAGTAAGGATAACTTATACAGCTGACCAGTATTCAGAACTCTAAACAAGATGGATGGTAAGCCTCCATGGGATTCGGGGTTAATTTCATTGAATGAGGACTTTATATTACTCTCAGGTCTTGGGAGGATTAAGGAAAGCGATGAATAGATAATCGATATCTGGTGAATTTTATTATTTTCATACTGATGGTAAATCAGGGAGAAAGGGAGTTATCCAGTTGTTGGAAGAACACTTAATAAGACGAAGTATAATGAGGATTGTATATCATCCATTCGTTGTAATGAGATAAGTGAGATGTTGTATTTGGATCCGGAGATAGTTCAGGGGATCATTGAGATTATTAAAAGATTAGAGCATGGAACTCACTTTTCAAAGTAAACGGAAAAGCTTTACCGAATTGGGAAACAAGAGTATGGAGTTTTGAGTAGAAGATGGTATCTTCCTTAGGATGTCACCAGAGATAAAGGGGTAAGAGCCAGTTGGACCCCAAAGTATTAAAACTGTTTGGATCCGGGAAAGGATCAGTGAGGTTGTTCTTAAGTTGATCACAGTTTTGGGCACTGTTAGCGGTACGCGATGTATTCTGTACTCCATGTTGAGGACATGGGTTGGAGAAACTCATGTGTTAATTGATAGAAATCTGCAGATAAAGGTGGAGTTATTCCATGTGGAGCGACCAGTTCAGTTATGAGATAGGAGGAATAAGGTTTTGAGGAACAGGATTATGCCTTGAGTTAAGGTAACACTCTAGAAATGGTAGGGTCAATGAATGACCGGAGTAACTGGAATCAGTTGTGCGGAATTTATATTCCGGGCAGTTCTATTAAAATTTCGAGGACGAAATTTCTGTAAGGAAGGAATAGTTGTAACGACCCAAATTTCCCTAATAAGGTTTAGGACCTTGATTAGGAGGCCGGGAGGGCCATAATAGATTTATTGTGCTATTATATGATTATATGCATGATTATGTGGGGCATATTATTATATGATGATAAAGGCATGCATAGGGTTATATACTCTATTGTGAGGGTATTTTGGTAATTTGGCTCATTGAGAGCGTAATTGCATACTTGTGTGTATATTGGTAGGCTCATGTTGAGACCACATTATTATGTGGGTATGTCTGCAGCTTGCGGCTCGAGGCGATCCTAACAAGCAGTTTAGCGGGAAAGTCACAGCAGGGATTTATACCCGGCTCGGTGGGAGTCTGGAGATGTATCTGGGAATTTGGAGAATATATTGGAGACGATTTGATATTGAGAAATATAATTGGTGACTAATTAGATGATGGGAATTAAGTGGTAAATATTTAGGACACTTGAGGAGTTAGAGAGAATTGGGAGCAATGACTAAAATGCCCTTAGGATATTTAAAAGCTTGGTTTAATTGGGAGGGCAATATGGTCATTTGACTATAAGGGATAAGTAACATCTGTCTTTATGTCTTAGTGGAAGTTGTAGATAAACTCAGAAGCTTAAGGAAAAGAGAAGAATAAGGAAAGAAAGAAAACCAGGACACTTAGAGTTATCTCTCTCTCTCTCATTCGGCTGGGTCATCTCTTCACCATTCCTTGTGAGTTTTGGAGCTAAAATTCCAGAGTAAGCTCAAGATGGAGTTTAGGGCTAAGGACCTTGGTGAAGCTAGAAGAAATAGCAGGGTCTAGCCAGTCAATTGAGGTAAGTTTTAAGGTTTCCTAATGTGTTTTTTCTGGGTTTTAATGTGGTGGTTTCTAAGTTTGAGTTTTGGTTGGAATAAAGGGACATGAACCTGAGGAGTTGAAGGGCTTGAGGCTGGTTGGATGCTAGGGATAACTTAAGGTCGAAATCCTCCATGGAAGGTAACAATTTATGGCTTTGATGTTCTAGGTATCTGAGTTTCTGGTTGAATCTTTCAGTTCTTGGGTTCAATGTTTGTTTTTCTAGTTTGATGATGCATGTGGTTAGGTCTTGTGTTATTGAGTTGTATGGGGTGAGATATAGGTGATGGTAGGCTCAATTTGGTGTGTAATTGAGGGTTGGAAGGGTTCCAAGGGGTTTTGGTTCGAGGAAAGTCAAAGAGGGAAAACAGGGTGTTGCTGGTCTGTGACGAGCGTTGTAGCGCTAGCCTTTGGGCGCTACAGCGCTAGGCTAAGGCTTTCTGGGCATTTTGGTTCTGCTTGTAGCGCTATAGCACCCTCCTTAGAGCGTTGTAGCACTACCTTGTCTCCAGAAATGGGTTTTTCAGTTTTTCCTTAGGGTTTTTGCCCGGAGGCTCGGAGTTTGATTTCACCACCCCGTTTGGTGGAATTAGGGCTTCCCGAGGGCTCGGGATTGGTCCCGAGGCTAGGTTTTGGATTTGAAGCTTGGTGGTGAATCTAATCTATGGCTGTGACTAGGTACACGCTAAGGTTTAGATGGGATCGTGCTTGAGGATCAATTGAACGAGCTAGCGAGATCTAAAGGTAAGAAAGTTGCACCTGATTATGTGGTTAGGTTGGGACTAAGTGTTCCCTATGTTTGTATGCATTGTTATGTGAATGTGATTAACCATGTGGACACGATGGGACTAAGAGCTCCCTACATTTGTATATCATGTCATGAGATGGTATTATTATGCCATGGGACATGCGATAACCGGCCTAAGAGTGTCAGAATCAATATTGCGCACAGGGTGCGGCTCGGCCACTGGTAGCTGAGGCAGCTTATTTATCACTGAGCTCGGTTAAGGTTGCCAGAGTCAGTGAGTATTACACTGGGGGCGGCCCAAGTGTGCCGAAGACAGTGTGTTAAATAGAGGGTGCGACCTAAGGGTGCCGACCCTGAATATTATTTGATGGATGTGATAAACTGTTGATTATGAACGTGAACATTGTGTTATGGATATGATTGGTTGACTGTCTGGATGATAAACTTTTAACCTGCTGAGTGTTATCACTGATTGGATAAAAGTTATGAATTGCTGAATTCCTAGTTGTGCATTGTGGGATATTTGATTAATGACGTTGTTCTTGCTATGATATTATGCTTTCTTGCTGGGCCTCGGCTCACGGGTGCTATGTGGTGCAGGTAGAGGCAAGGGTATGCTGAATCAACCATAAGTTGGAGAGCTCTGGGGACGAGGTGTACATTGTCAACTGCTCGGCCGCCACGGTCGGGGAAATTGTACAGGGACGGAAACCTAAAATGTATATTTTTCCATTTGAGTGGCCTGAATTATTTGTAACCTTTGGATTTTGCTGTAACTAAGTCGTCTAAACCTTGTTTGGAGTTTCCATGTATTAAACTGTCATTTTTAATGAAAATAGCCTGTTTGTGACCAATATCTTTTATTTGTAATCCGTTGATGACATTGAATCCACATTTGGTTTAAATGACTTGATTAGCAAGTCTTGCACTATTTTAAACACATAGTGTAATGGTCTTGGTTATCCAGGGCGTTACACTGTCCTTGCACATCTGTGAATCCATATATACGTACCCAGGTATACCTTCTTTCCCCAATGATACACATGTCTCATTTATCTTTTATATTAGGGTAGGGTCATAGGTTGGTATGTACCTGTTCCATAGAGGTTTTTTTTCTTCTCTTTCTTTCTCTCTCTCTCTCTCTCTCTCTCTCTCTTTTCTTCTCACGGCTCATTAGGCACATAGGCATGGGTCCTTTTCTTACACACCTTATATTTATGTTGTAGATATAGGGCTGTCTTCACGCACACACATCATCGAGTCTTAGCTGGCCCATGGCGTCTAGGCGGTGCTCTAAAGGTCCACCTAGTGTTGAATTTATCGAGTTGTCATCCTCCGACTTTGAGGCCAACGTTTGCAAACCCCCTAACAATGGGGGTGTGCGAATGTTCTACCTACAGAGGTTATCCTACCATAGGCAGAAGGCATGGGAGCTCGAGCTTGAGGGGAAATGAAGAATCTCTCAATGGCAAAGGTAGAAAAGGATAGTTTGTCCACACGGGTCCGAAATTTGGAGGGTTAGCTTTCTGAAGCAGTTTACCAAAGGGATGATGCACTGGCTAAAGTTGTAACGCCCTGGTTACCCTAGAACAGTTACGGTGAATAGTGAACCGAAAATTTGACCCGCTACCCGAGTCATTTGGTTAAAAACGTGATCTAAGTGTTATTAACATGCTAAGGTGAAAAACCAATAAAAAGGAAAGGATATATTTCATTAAGTATATAAACTGCTCATGAGCCATTCAAAACGTTTACAAGTTGTTTATAGTACAAAATGGTCGCTACTGTTTCAAATTTATAATCCCCGCCGACCTAAGCGGCAAAAATATGATAAACCCCCTAGTCCCTCTGAGAACTCCTTGGCCGTGGTGGTTAAGCGGCCGCATATGTACACAACACCACCTAAGCTCTCCACTCAAGGTTGGGTGAGCTTCTCTTTCCCTTTACCTGCACCACATAGCACCCATGAGCCAAGGCCCAGCAAGAAAACACAATATAACATGATATAATATCAACAATGTTCGTAACAATCATTCAAGACTTTCTGTTCAAACGAATAAGTGACAGTCACAAAAGACACAAATATGGGGACAGCTTCCTTTAGCCATGTGACGATAGGATCACCAGAGCTAAATAGATAAGTGAACATTTCACTAGCTTTAACAGGATAGGTGCATGGTGATTAGTCACCAACATAACCTTCCTCATGACTCTAGATTCATATCTATGGAACATCGTTCCCTAGCCACGTGACAAGCAGTCACCTGGGCCTTATGCCCTGGCTCTCAGTAACTAGTCTTAGACTAGCCAAGCGCTTATAAGTTCATCGAGCTTAGGGTCGGTCCAACATTAATGCCATAGAGCCATTCAATGCTGATATCGACTAGATCTAATCTTCATTTGGCTCGACGTTCATGACGCTATGCCATTTCTGGCCCTTAGGTCAGTGTCTCTGACTAGTCAGTGCAATAACAAGTAAGTAACATTCTCTAGCTTTTAATATGCATTCCATGTCCACATTTACCAACCAACGTGCCTCAATAACAAATCAAGCATGTCAAATACATATACAGGGTGCAACTGTATTCATACACTGTTTTCTTACCTCTGGTTCGAGTGAAAATTAATATAAGAACGACCCTTGAGAACGATCAATCTTTTAATTCCTTGACGGTCACCTGGTCATAACCAAAATATAGGATTCATCAATGAAAATGATAAGCAAAGGTTCCCAAACCAAAAGCTAGCCTCCGAGACATCGAATCCTACTAAATCGGGTAATAGGATCGATCCCGAGGCCTAAGGCTTGAATCCCCAAGCTAAAAACACATTTCTGGCCAAAAATGCCCTTATGGGCCGCGGCTCACCAGAGCCATGCCGCGAATCAACCCTCAGACAGAGCCATTTCCCCCCTAGAAACCAACGTAGGCCGCGGCTCACCATAGCCATGCCGCGGCCCTTTACCCAAACCAGCAAGCACCAGTTTGTCCTCCCCTGCGTTTTCCCTCGAAACCAAACCTTCAAACCAGTTCCAAACCTCTTCCAAACACTCAATCCAACCCCTAAACATCATCTATATGAAACCCTCGTCTAAACCCAAGTTAAACACCAATCAAAACTTCCATTAATCCAAACTATCCTCAACAAAATCATAGGCTGAAAACTAAAAGAAAACAGAGTAAAACCAGAAAACTTATGGCTGAAACTCACCTTAAACTTGAGATTAAATCCCTTTCGATGGCTGAACCAACTCTATAAACTCAACCCCTTGATTTCCTAGCTTGATTCCTCAATTTGGGCTCAAAAACTCCAAAGGAGAAATGAGAGAAAATGATGTATGGGAAGGAGAAGTAAGGGTTTTGTTTTGTTCTATTTTTCTACAGCCAACTATGGTTCATATAAATCCAAACCAAATGACCTAAATGCCCCTAGGTCACTTAAGGTTTCTAAAGCCTTCCCAAGGGCAAAATTTTCCTTTCCAACCTATGCCGTTAATTATAATTAATGCTCTCCAATTCCCGAGCCCCGAGCTTAAGCCTGTTATGACCAAACCGATAAATTATATTTAAAGATCGTCTCATGCTGAATAACTCGAACCAATCCACATTATAATGTGGCCTCACAATATATCATTGACATGCAAACAAATATACAATTATGCCGTCAACGGGCCAAATTACCAAAACACCCCTGTAAACAAATGCGGACCCACATGCATGCATTTAACATCATATTATAATATAATTCTCATAAACATGCATAAATTCATTTAAAGGCATTATTAAACAGTTATGGCCCTCCCGGCCTACTAATCCAGCCATTAAACCATATTAGGGATTCCGGGGCATTACAACTATCCCCTCCTTACAGAAATTTCGTCCTTGAAATTTACCTGAACAGCTCGGGATACTGACTCCGCATGTCTGACTCCAGCTCCCAAGTCGCCTCCTCAACCTTGCTATTCCTCCACAATACCTTAACCAGAGGTATTGTCTTATTCCTGAGGACTTTATCTTTTCTGTCAAGTACCTGAACAGGCTGCTCCTCAAAGGAGAGGTCTGGCTCTAACTCTAGATCATCATAGCTCAAAATATGGCTCACATCAGATACATACCTCTGAAGAGCTGATACATGGAACACATTATGCACGGCTGACAATGCCGGAGGCAAAGCTAGCCTGTAAGCCACTTGACCAATCCTCTCTAGGATCTCAAATGGACCTATGAACCTAGGACTCAGCTTGCCTTTCTTCCCAAACCTTCTCACCCCTTTCCAAGGCGAGACTCTAACGAAAACATAGTCTCCCACTTGGAACTCCACGTTCCTGCGCTTGGGATCTGCATAGCTCTTCTGTCTACTCTGAGAAGTAAGCATCCGAGCTCTAATCTTTTCAATAGCCTCACTGGTCCTCTGAACTGCCTCAGGACCTAAGTATCTCCTTTCACCTGTCTCATCCCAATGAATGGGAGATTTGCACTTCCTTCCATACAACATCTCATAAGGTGAAACTCCAATGGTAGACTGATAATTGTTATTATAGGAGAACTCTATCAAAGGCAGATACTTACTCCAAGATCCACCAAAGTCCAGCACACATGCTCGCAGCATGTCTTCCAATATCTGGATCGTCCTCTCAGATTTCCCATCTGTATGAGGATGATAAGCTGTACTGAACTTCAACTGTGTACCCATGGCCTTCTGTAAACTCCCCCATAACTTGGAAGTAAAAGTAGGGTCCCGATCTGACACGATCGACCTAGGAGCTCCATGGAGGCGTACGATCTCTCTCACATAGAGATCTTTATACTGGTAAACTGTATAGGTAGTCCTCACTGTCAGAAAGTGAGCTGACTTGGTGTGGCGATCCACTATCACCCAAATAGAATCATGCTGACCAACAGTCCTGGGTAAGCCCACCACAAAATCCATTGTGATGTCCTCCCACTTCCACTCTGGGATATCCAGAGGCTGCAATAACCCTGCCGGCCTCTGATGCTCAGCCTTAACCTGTTGACATGTTAAGCACTTAGCCACGTACTCTACTACATCTCTCTTCATCCCCAGACACCAATACAATGATCTCACATCCTGATACATCTTCGTGGTGCCTGGATGCAAAGAGTAAGGTGTAGTATGAGATTCATCCATAATCTCTCGCCTCAAAGCAATGTCTAACGGAACACATATCTGCCCCTCGTATCTCAACAACCCCAAATCAAACACTGTATAATCTCTGGATGCTCCAGCCAAAATATCCTCTCTAATCTTGATCAGTTATGGATCATTAAACTGACCCTCCTTGATCCTCTCTAACAGTGTAGACTATAGCGTAATATTAGCCAACTGGCCCACCAGCAACTCTAAACCAGCTCTGGTCATATCATCTGCTAACTCTCTGGCTATCAGCCTAATACCATGAATCTGTCCCAGACCCTTCCGGCTTAAAGCATCAGTTACCACGTTAGCTTTCCCTGGATGATACAGAATTTCACAGTCATAATCTTTTATCAACTCCAGCCAACGCCTATGTGTCATATTCATCCTTCTGGGTGAAGAAGTATTTCAGGCTCTTG
Source organism: Humulus lupulus (assembly GCF_963169125.1). Lineage (NCBI taxonomy): Eukaryota > Viridiplantae > Streptophyta > Magnoliopsida > Rosales > Cannabaceae > Humulus > Humulus lupulus. The sequence goes on from NC_084802.1 coordinate 43,295,189, forward strand.
TGGTCTGTATAAATCTCACACTTCTCTCCATAGAGATAATGCCTCCATATATTTAAAGCAAAAACCACAGCCGCCAACTCTAAATCATGAGTAGGATATCTCTTTTCATACTCCTTCAGCTGACGAGAAGCACAAGCTATTACCTTCTCTGATTGCATCAAAAAATAGCCCAAACCCTGATGAGAAGCATCACAGTAAACCACAAACTTCTCCTGATCTATCGGAAGACTCAGAATCGGAGCTGTAATCAACCTCTGTTTCAGTTCCTGGAAGCTGTTCTCACATTTATCTGACCATACAAACTTCTGACTCTTGCGTGTCAGCTCAGTCAACGAAGTAGCAATCTTTGAGAATCCTTCCACGAAACGCCTGTAATACCCTAATCCAAGGAAACTTCTAACCTCAGAAGCATTCTTCGGCCTTGTCCAATCTCTGACCGCTTCAATTTTTGTTGGATCTTCTTTAATCCCCTCCTTACTGACATTGTGCCCAAGAAAGGATAACTGAGACAACCAGAACTCACACTTCTTGAACTTTGCAAACAGTTTGTGTTCCCTCAATCTATGTAGAACCAACCTCAGATGCTACTCATGCTTTGACTCAGTCTGAGAATATACCAGAATATCATCGATGAAGACAATCACAAACTGGTCTAGATAATCCTTGAACACTTTGTTCATCATATCCATAAAAGCAGCAGGGGCATTAGTCAATCCAAACGACATAACTAGGAACTCATAATGCCCATACCTGGTGCAAAAAGCGGTCTTCGGTATGTCCCCCTCCTTGACCCTCAACTGATGAATACCATAACGAAGATCAATCTTAGAGAATACCGTCTTACCCTGCAGCTGATCAAATAAATCATCTATCCTTGGCAAAGGATACCGGTTCTTAATTGTCAACTTATTCAGTTCTCTGTAATCGATACACATCCTCAGAGAACCATCCTTCTTCTTTACAAACAGAACTAGCGCACCCCAAGGTGAAAAACTAGGTCTGATAAAACCCAAATCCAATAGCTCTTGCAACTGTACTTTTAATTCTTTCAACTCAGCTGGGGCCATTCTGTATGGTGCTCTAGACACTGGCTCCGTCCCTGGTGCCAGTTCTATAACAAACTCAATCTCTCTGTGTGGTGGCAACTCTGGCAAATCTTCTGGAAACACATCCAGAAACTCACAAACAAGTCTACTCTCCTCTGGTCTCACTGGCACGACCTGAGTGGTATCAGCCACACTGGCTAAGAATCCAATGCAACCTCTTTGCAATAAATCCCTAGCCCTCAATACTGAAATTAATGGTATGTGAAGTCCATGCACAGCACCAACAAACACAAAAGGATCCTCACCTTCAGGCTCAAAGGTGACCATCTTCCTTCTGCAATCAATGGTTGCCCCATACTTTGCCAACCAATC